>NW_025920104.1:5515354-5774210 GCF_902686445.1 Sciurus carolinensis
GGACCTGGAATGTGCTTCAGAGTTCATGTGTTGAAGGCTTGATCTCTTATGCAGCAATATTCATAGGTGGGGTTTTGGGGTAGTGATCATGATGGTTCTGACTTCATCAGTGTTTTAATGCATTGGGGGATTCATAGCTTGTAATGGTTTAGATATGAAGTGTCTCCAAAAGTTTATGCTTTAGAAAAATGCAAGAATTTCAGAGGCAAAATGATTGGGTAATAAAAACCTTAACTTAATTGGTAGATTTTTCCACTAATATGGATTAACTGGTTTGTAACTGAGGGCAGATAACATGTGATTGGAGAAGACAGGCAATTGTGGACATGGTTTGGGGTTTACATTTTGTCCCTGGTGAGTGAAGTTCTATTTCTTTGTTTCCTGATTATGATGTCCTGAGCTGCTTTCCTCTGTCACACCCTGCTGCCATATTGTTCCACCTCACTTTAGGCTCAGAGCAATGGAGTTTATCACCCATGGACTAAGACCTCTGCAATTAGGAGCTCCAAACTAACATTTTCTCCTCTCTTGTTCTTGTCAGGTCTTTTGATCATGGTGATAGAAAAGCTGGCCAAAACATGGCTAGGTAGCATTATTGGGAGGTACTGGAAATTGTAGGAGGTGGAGTCTAATTGGAGGAAGTAGAACCATGGGGGCATGCCCTGGAAGGATACTTCTTTTCCCAGGCTATCACCCCCTGTTTCCTGGTCACCATGAGGTGAGCAGCTCTACTTCACCATGCCCTTCTGCCAAGATGTTGTCTCACCATAAGCTCAAAGCATGGAGCATGAACTTAAACCTATAAAACCAAGAACAAAAATAAATCTTTTCTACCTTAAGTTTGCTTCCCAGGTATTTTGTCACAGCAATGAAAAGCTAACAGGGTACTCCAAATTTTTGGTCAATTTTGAAAAATGTTAACCCTGATATCTTTTATTTTAATTTTTTTTATTGTAAACAAATGGGATACATGTTTCTGTTTCTACATAGAGTAACAGCATACCATTTGCATAATTATACATTTACATAGAGTAATGATGTTTGATTCATTCTGTTATTTTTTCCTTCCCCCTCACCCCTCCCACCCCTCTTTTCCCTCTATACAGTCCCTCCTTCCTCCATTCTTACCCCCCTCCCATCCCCATTATGTTCATCATCCGCTTATCAGTGAGTTATTTGTCCTTTCGATTTTTGAGGTTGGTTTATCTCACTTAGCATGATATTCTCCAATTTCATCCATTTGCCTGCAAATGCCATAATTTTATCATTCTTTATGGCAGAGTAATATTCCATTGTGTATATATATATATATATATATATATATATATATATATACCACAGTATCTTTATCCATTCATCAATTGAAGGACATCTAGGTTGGTTCCACAGTCTGGCTATTGTGAATTGAGCAGCTATGAACATTGACGTGGCTGTATCTCTGTAGTATGCTGATTTTAAGTCCTTTCGGTATAGGCTGAGGAGTGGGATAGCTAGGTCAAATGGTGGGTCCATTCCATGCTTTCTAAGGAATCTCCACACGGCTTTCCAGAGTGGCTTCACTAATTTGCAGCCCCACCAGCAATTTATGAGTGTACCTTTTTTCCCACATCCTCACCAACACCTATTGTTGCTTATATTCTTGATAATTGCCATTCTAATTGGGGTGAGATGTAATCTTAGTGTAGTTTTGATTTGCATTTCTCTTATTACTAAAGATTAACCCTGATATCTTTAAGATATTTTTTCTGGAGCAATATCAGCCCCTTGGAACATTTGTTTTAAATATCCTAGTTTTAAGAGTATTTATATTCAAAGATATAATGGAAATATAAAATCATATAATTAGTAAAAAATACTTTTAATAGAGAAATGGAATATACAAAAGAACACTGATGACCTGAGAACCCAAAAATGGAAGATACGAGAAGGATTAAAAAGATCATAGTCGGTCTAGAGATGAAAAAATGTAATATCTGAAGAAATATTGCATATAATTAACAAATTAATCCATTGTAGGATGAAATATTAATAAATTAGTGAAAAGGGGCAAAATAAACTGTGAAAACTGAAGCTAAAGAATGAAAAACTAAAAATAAATGAACATAGTTTCAACAACTTGTCAGACTTTATTAAATACTTCTATGTGCATAGAATTTGAATGCATAGAATTTAGATGCACAAAATGAGTCAAGATGATGGTATCACTACAGAAAAAAAAACTTAAAAGATACCACAGTGGAGAAAAATTCAAAATTGATTAAAAAATTGGAGTACTCATTTATAAATCTCAAAAACAGCACTCATGATCAACCCTAGTAAAGTCATGTCAATTCACATTATGGTCAAACTACTAAAAAATGAATAAATAAAAGATACTAAAATTATCCAGAAAGAATAACACATCATTTACAGGGTACTAATGAATAAGAATGATTTTTTTCTATGTTTTGGGAAAAGTGCAAGCCATAAGACAGTAAAAATGACTTTAAAGTACTTTAAACTATAACTTAGAATTTTATATGGAGTAAAGGTATTCTTCAAATGTGAAGTCAATAGAGGACATTTTCAGAAAAACAAAAGTTAAAAGAATTATTCACCAGAAGATCTGCACTACATGAAATGCTAAAGGAAGTTCTTCAAGTTTAACATTAATGAACCCAGATGAAGAGGTTGGAGAGTTGGAGTGTGTAACTCTGTGGCAGAAAACTTGCATAGGAGCACACACACACACACACACACACCTCTCAAATCAAATCAAATTTAAAAAAACAAAGTCTGGTTGCACTGGTGTGACACCCTGATACTCATGAGGCTGAAAGAGAATTTTAAGTTCAAGATCTTCCTGGACAACATAGCAAGAATACATCTCAAAACAAGGCAAAACAAACAAACAAAAACAATTTTAAAAAAGATGAAAATCAGGATCTATATAAAGGCAAGACTAGCACTAGAAATGGTAAGTGGTGGGCAAAAAAAATTTTTCCTCTTATTTTAAAATTTATTTGAATGACAGTTGACTATGAAAGTAAGATAATAGATGTCCCGGCCCACGGCACAACAATGCAGGATGGCAAATCTAAGAGAGAAGGAATGAAGAGACAAGAGACACAGGGAGTGGCAGCAAGACAGGAATTCTGATCAAGCTGCAAATTTTTATTGTTCTCACGGGTATTTATGCTGAGGGAATGAGGGGTATGATGAGACACAGGCTGGTTGGCTGTGTTTTTCTTTTGGGCTCCTGATAAGGTGCAAGTTCATGCTGGCAGGAAGGTGAAATCCTGGAAGAGAAGCAGGCACGGGCCATAGGCAGAACTATCAGCCAGGAGTGGGGAGGGGGCGTGCTCCGGGAATCTGTCAGCCATCAGCTGCAGGGTGCCTGAGTCAAGTGCAGGGTGTTTGCGCAGGGGAGGCAACTGCAAAATGCTCCCTGGGCTGCTGCTTATCGTAAAGGTCAGAACGTTCTCATTCTGAGAACTTCTTCTTGGTCCCTGACAAATAGAAATGCATATATACATACTTATACTATGTGCTAAAATAAAACTTAGGATAAGAATACAGAAAGAATATAAAGAGAAATTCTAAGATTGTATAAAAGCAAAACAAAACCCAATGTATACTGTATGCAAGAGATGTAAATTAGATGTAAAGATATAGGTGGATTAAAAATAAAAGAGAAAATTCATACCATGCCAATACAAGACAGTTATAGTTACAATTATAAAGCTATATTAATGTCAAATAAAATATTCTTTAGAGTAAGGATTATTACCAGAGACAAAGGAATATTTTATGATGATAAAATGGTTAATTTATTAAGGAAAAAAATAACATAAAATGAGTAAGGACTAAATAGCTTTACAAAATACATAGAGCAAAATTTATTGAAATGAAGATGAAATAGACAATTTAAGAATTATAGTTGGCACTCTACTGTTAGGTATATTTTCAAAGGACAAATTTTTTAAAAAAAGGAAAAAATTGATAATAGTGAAATAGTCAATATTCCTTTCTCAGAAAGTGGTGAGGTAAGATAAAGAGGATTTGAACAACACTACAAACCCAAACCATCTGGTTTTTATAAAATACTATACCTGACAACTGCAGAATACACATTTTTATGTAACATTCTCAAAAAAGAGTATACAATGAGCCACAAAACAAATTTTTAAAAAATTTGAAATCATTTATACAATTCTGAGTATGATATATAACTCCAACAGAATTAACATGATAATTAATGCAAGAATGATATCTGGAAAATCTCCAGATATTTGTAAATGAAAAACATACTTTTAAATAACTAATTGATCAAAGAAGCAAGAACAAGGAAAATTAGAGATTTTTTTAACTGAATGAAAATTAAAACCCAACATCAAAATTTGTGGGTTGCAGCTCTCACAGTACTTGGGAGGAGATTTATAACTCTAAATGTTTACATAGAAAGGAAGAAATGTTAAAAAACCAGTGATGAAAACTTTCTCCCTAAGAATCTAAAAATCAAATTGAATGAAAAAAAATCATAATGAGGTAGATAATATAAGCTTTTATATCATGTTGGTCAAATAGTGCAATTTCAATTAGATAATAAAGACTAATAGAGGAATACTAAATTTATAATTTAAAATGTTCTCATAAAGAAAATTCAAGCTTAGTTTTAAGAGTATTTAAAGAAGATATACCAATTTTCTATGAAATTATTTTATGAGAAGAGTGTAAGATGATACCCAAACAGAAAATAATTATATAAGAAAATAATATCATAGTCCAATTTCATTCATAAATATAGAGGCAAAACCCTAAGCAAACCAGGCAGGGTGTTGCATACTTTTAATCCCAGTGACTCCAGAGACTGAAATAGGAGGATTGCAAGTTTAAGACCAGCCTTAGCAACTTAGCAAGACCCTAAGTAACTAAGTGAGACCCTGTCTCTGAATAAAATATTAAAAAGGGATAAGGAAGTGGTTCAGTGGTTAAGCTCCTTTGGGTTCAATCCCCAGTACCAAAACTTAAACAAACAAACAAAACCAAAATCACCACTGCTACTACCACAACAAAAACACCCTAAGCAATATGTTAACAAATCAAATCCAGCAACGTATTAAGGTGGAATACATAATGCTCAAATGGGGTGTATCTAAGAATTCAAGATAAGGTTAACATTTGAAAATAACTTCATGTAATTCACACCATATCAACAGATGAATGGAGACAAATCATGTGTTTTGAACAGATGGACAGAAGGCATTTGACAGAACTTAACATCTACTCAATGGCACCAACTAGGAATTAGGTGTCAGGAGTTCCCTTAGTGAAGGGGACATCTGGATCACCTCTGTAATCTGTTGGCCATGCACCTATATGTGTTCGGTAATAAGTTGTGCTATAAGTTCTCTGGGCTCTCTGTGCAGAAGTGGGTCAGAGGATTCACACATTCTTATTTCCATCAGGCATTACCAGGCTGCCCTCCAGAATAAATGATGTGCCTGACTTCCCTTAGCCACAGGGACATGTGTGCTATCCCCTTTCTCATTTTTAACATTCCAATGGCTTTAAAGTAGAAAAGGTTTGCTTTA
The DNA here is from genome assembly GCF_902686445.1 of Sciurus carolinensis. Taxonomy (NCBI): domain Eukaryota; kingdom Metazoa; phylum Chordata; class Mammalia; order Rodentia; family Sciuridae; genus Sciurus; species Sciurus carolinensis. Next base: position 5,520,928 of record NW_025920104.1, read on the forward strand.
TGTTGTATTTTTTCCATCACTAGAGTGTGTGAAAATCTCTTTGGACTTTCCTTATAGAAATTATCTCCTAACATGTATATTTATTTTAAAATGGGTTTCTTGTCTTTTTCTCTTGTCAATTTGCAGCAGTTTCTAGTCATTTATTCCCAAGATTTTGTTGTTATTAATAGAATAAAAAAACATCATCTTGATCATTCATTTTGAAAAGTCCAATGAATTATTTCATTTAGAAATAAAATCCATCCATTTTGGTTGCTCTTGCCTAACACTATCTTAGCCCTTAGATCACAGAGATTTAAGTTTTTTCCTTGGCTATGTGGTTTTTCTCTCATCTTTAGGTCCTTAATGCACTACACTTTTTAAAAAAGGAAGTGACTGCATCTTTTTGTTTTTTAAAAAATTACATAATAATGACTAAATTATTAATAGTATCTGTTATTTATAAATGTGCTTTGTAATAGTTCTCACTTTCTTTTGTGCCAGATACTAGTCTTCTTATCCTTTCACCTCCTTACAAGTTACTTATTATTAAGTCTTTGAAAAAAAAAAAAGGAATAAATTGATGCTCAGAGATACAATTAGCAAGAGGAAAATTGGAATTCAGGTTTGTTCAACTTCATATTGATGTTCATTTCACTAAACTGGGAGTTAGCCAATTTGTTTCTGTAAAGGGATAAGTAATAAAAATTCTAAGTTTTGTGGACCATATGGTTTCTATCACAGTGACTCATGAAAGAAGTGGTACATAATATCTATTGGTATAGCTGTGTTCCAATAAAACTTTATTTACAACAATTTAGAGGCCATAGTTTGGATTTGGCCCTTGGGTAGTATTTTGCCAACTGCTTCAGCAACCCATATCATCTCTCTTTGAATAGGGTTTTTAAAATGAAGCCTATCATTTAAACATACATTCTTTCCATATAGATGCAGGTCATGTGTGAATGTTGGTTTGCAATAATGGTGTTGTTGTTTAGTAATATCACTCCAATGAATCATTTATGTGTGGTTTGGGTTTTTACTTGGGATGCGGATACTACAATAGAGTAGTCCCACTATACAGTAGCGCAGGCTGCTCCCCCAGAGTTTGTTGGCATACCTTCAGTTCTATTGTTCAACTTCTCCATTAACAGTTTCTTATAAATTAGTAAGAATTATTTATGTATATCCCAAAGAAGACTATGCTATGTATCTATCTTCTTCCTTCCATCCTTCCTTTCTTCCTTCCTTCCTTCCTTCCTTCCTTCCTTCCTTTTTTTTCTCCCTTCCTCCCTTCCTTCCTTAAGGACTTATGCTCAGGATAATTACTTTGTAATTTTACCTAGCAGTTCTAAATTAAGATTTTAAGAAAGAATGAAATAAACTTTTTAGCCAAAGAAACTTTGTTCTTCACTATCTGTCTCTTTATTATGATGTCTGACATTTCTTTACTTGTCCCTCTTTTCCTCTTTATCTCTCTGTCTGCCTAGTTGGTTGCATTTCTCAATCCTCTCTATTATTCCAGGTCTAATGTGCTGTGAGCATGTCTTTCCACAATACATTAATTTTTCTTTCTTCATGTGCCTATTCTACTTTCTCCCTGTCTCCTTAACACTCTGCTACCCATAGTGTTGAGGTTATCATGAGTGACAATGAAGAGTTTAAAAAACTATCTAAGCAAAGAAAAACTTTAGGTAGCTTATGTAGTTCATGTGTATATGTGCATGGATTATTTAGTTTGGTAGATTCATCCATGGGCATAAAGTAGATGTGCATAGTGGATTGATTTAATTAACATCCCCAATTAATGTCTTCTCTATAATCACACCTTTACCCTGAAATTTAAAAAATTTCAGTCTTTCCCATTCTGTATCTGAGGTTGCCCATGTGACTTGCTTTAGATCATGGGACATTAACCAATGTAATAGAAGCACAACCTTGAAAAGTGTGCCTCTTGCCTTTTTGCATAATTTGGGTTACTCAAGTGTAGACTTTGCCATGTAGTGAGGATAAGTCAGGTTAGTCTTCTGGAAGATGAGAGACCTCAGGGAGTACAGCTAAGTCACCTGAGTTAAGACCATCCTTGGTTAGCACATCCAATTGGTTTCCCAGCTAACTGCAGATTCATGAGTGTGAACCCTCCAAGATCAGCCAAGAAAAGCTCAGATTAACAGAACTATTTAGATGACCCATACCTAGTGGAAAAGATAAAGACTTGCTTTAGTCCATTAAGTTTTAGTGTGACATATTACTCAGCAGCAGGTGACTGATGAAATAAAATTACCCTCCATATTTCCACCTATTTTAAATGACAAGGAAACATGCCATTTTTACCCACATATTTACAATGTCTGGTTTTCTTCATTACTTTTTGCAGATCCAGATTTCCATTTAGTATCACTTTCTTTCTGTGAAGAGGACTTCCTTAAATGTTTTGGTCTGTTGTTAACAAACTGTGGCAGCTTTTGTATGTTTGAAAAAGACCTTCATTTTGTCTTTAGTAAAAGATGTCTCTGCTCATTGCAGTTTTTTCCTTGATGCTGCCCTGCTGTCTTCAGGACTGCATTGTTTCAGATAAGAAGTCTGTCATTCTTATCTCAGCTATTCTGTTATTCTGTGCCCATTAGATCTTTTTTCTTCCTTTTAAGATTTTCTCTTTGTCACTGTTTTGAGCAATTTGCTTATGAAGTTTTGGTGTAATTTTCATGTGTGTGTGTGTGTGTGTGTGTGTGTGTGTGTTTGCGTTTTATTGAACTTCTTGGATCCATGATTTGAGTAAGTTTCATTAAATTATGAGAATTTTTGCCCATTATTTCTTAGAATATTTTCTTTTATACTTTCCTTAATTTTGAATAATTTCTATTGTCATGTCTTAAGTTTGCTAATACTTCTGTATTGTCTAAATGCTATTAATTCCACAAAGTGTACTTTTTATTTAGGATATTGCATTTTTATCTTTAGAAGATTTATATATATATATATATATATATATATATATATATATGTGTGTGTGTGTGTGTGTGTGTTTGTGTGTGTGTGTTTATATATCTATATATCTATATCTATATCTGTATCTATATATATATATATATATATATATACATATATATATATCTTATTCTTCCCCTTGGAATGTTTAAACTTTGTTCAACATTCATGAACATGGAGGTTTATTTTAAATAGCTGACTTGTAGTCATTACCTGCTAATTCTATCACCTATATCTTTTCTGGGTCTGTTGGTATTGATTTATTTCCCCCCTCATTATGACATATGTTTTCTTGTTTTTTTCTTTTGTTGTTTCTTGGTTTGCCTGGAAATTTGGGGCTTGATGCCGAACATTGTAAATTTTACTTTATTGGATGATGGAGTTCTGGTATTTCCTGAAGGATTTTGAGAGCTTCATTATGGAATTCAGTAGTTAGGTTATTTGGAAATAATTTGATTATTTTCAAATTTTCTTTTGAGCTGTTAGGCTTTTATCCAGGGCCAATTTGGCCCTACATTGTGGCAATACTTTTCTGAGGACACTGCTTGGCACTCTGTTAGCCTTTTCACTCTGACAGGAATGCAAACTGCCTTTATACCTGTGTGAACTCTCAAAATGATCTCATTTGATCCTTCTGGTGTCTCTTCTCAAGCTCTTGATTTTATGTCTTCCAATGCAATTGCTGTTCATTAGTGAGAGAGATAATCAGGAGGAACACACTGCAGATCTCTGGAGTTCTCTCTCTTTACAATACTCTCTTTTCTGATTACTACCACCTTATCTCCTTTGAGTTATGAAGCCTGTATCTTCAACTCAGGGAGCTTGCCACCCTTTCTTACTGTCAGGCAGTGTCCGGAGCCGGCAGGCCAAGCCCCCGCCTTGCCACATGTTGAGCTAAGATGGCACCTGCCGAGTACTGGTGGGGCATGCCTTTCCTGCACACCAGACAATACTATGTGTGTATCAGGCTAGATTTTGCGTGGTGCTTTATGATTGGCTAAATATGCTTTCTTACTTTCCTCTGATTGGCTTTTGTATTAATATAAATTGGACTCACTTCCTTAATAAATGAGACTTGATCAGACTTTTGTCTTGTCTCCATTTCTCGTGTCTCTTGTCTCTCTTGTCTCTTCCAATCCCCCTTCCAGGTTCCGTTGTAGTCCTGCGGGTCGGGACAAATTGGCACACAATGTGGGGCATGGACACGGGAAAATCATAAGGGAAGAGGCGTTTGATAGTTCGGCCAAACTCAGCAGAAGTCAGTTCAACAAAGATCACTGTGTGAACCTGCCAAGTCGCTCTTAAAAGGTACAGTAACGTCAAATTATGGGACAAGATTTAAGTAAGCATAAAGTTTTTGTTAAGCAATTAAAAGAAGCCTTAAAGACATGGGGAGTAAGGGTTAATAGTAATGAGCTTTTTTAAGTTTTTTGAACTTATCAAGGACACCTGCCCATGGTTCCCACAAGAAGGAAACATTAATCTAAGAAGCTGGGATAGAGTGGGAGCTGCCTTGAAGGACTTTCATAGAACATTCAGTCCAGATAAGATTCCTGTTACAATTTTTGCTTACTGGAGTCTCATAAAGGATCTTTTAGAGCACACAACAAATGATTCTGATATAGCAGCAAATGTTTCTCAGACAGAGGACATTTTAAAAACAGCATCAAAGCAGGATCTTTGGGGAAAGTCCTCCGAGGATAAGGGGAAGGTAGATTTTACTTATTTTGAGAGTGAAGATGAGGAAGTTACAAGTCCTTTTCCAGATGCAGGCAGCACAGATGTTAAAAAGAAAACTCAACATCAGAATGAAGTTCCGCCTAAAATTTATCCTTTATTGACTCATTTTAAAGACCCTTCAAAGGAGAGTAAAATAGAAAATGAGGAAGTTGATTGGGACCTCATAAATGAGGAAACCTCAAAATATCATGATCCCAACTGCCCGCCTAAACAAGGACAGTCTGTTTTATCACATCCACCTTCCTATTGCACACCCTCTGCTCCTATGGCAATGGCGGTAATAGATCCAAAGGAAAACCTCAAAGAGAAAATTAAACATTTGGAGGAACAAATAAAACTAGAGGAACAATATCAAGCTCTGATTACTAGGCTACAAAAATTAAAGACAGGCAATGAGTCAGCGCCCAATCCTGATGGATTTAAAAGGGATATTTGCCCTCAAATTCAACCTGGACAACAGTGTTCAAGAGGAGGAGTTCCCTTAATCAATGGAGATTTTAAACCCCCTCCTCTAAGTGCTTTCCCTGTCACTGAGACAAGGGATAATCAGGGACAACCCTGGAGGCACCACAATGGCTTTGATTTTACTGTCATAAAAGAATTAAAAACTGCTGTCGGGCTGGGGAGATAGCTCAGTTGGTAGAGTGCTTGCCTTGCAAGCACAAGGCCCTGGGTTCAAATCCCCAGCACCACCAAAAAAAAAAAAAAAACCTGCTGTTTCTCAGTATGGGGCTACAGCACCGTACACTCTTGCTATTTTAGATTCCATAGCAGAAAATTGGTTAACACCACAGGATTGGAATACTTTAGTCAGAGCCACCCTGACTGGAGGTGACTTCTTGCTTTGGAAGACTGAATATTTTGAAAACTGCAAAGAGATAGCTAAAAGAAATCAACAGGCAGGAAATGGGTGGACTTTTGATATGCTCACTGGAGTAGATGATTATGAAACCACAGACATTCAGATGCAGTACGACCCTGGAGCATATGCTCAGATACAGGTGGCAGCCACTAAGGCCTGGAGAAAATTACCTGTTAAGGGAGACATCAGCATGTTTCTTACAGGAGTCAAACAAGGCCCCAATGAGCCCTTTGCTGATTTTGTTCACAGACTTATAACAACAGCTGGTCATATTTTTGGTAGTTCTGATGCAGGTCTAGACTATGTCAAGCAGCTTGCTTATGAAAATGCCAAACCCTCATGCCAAGCCGCCATAAGACCATACAGAAAGAAAAATAATTTAACTGGATATATTCATTTGTGCTCAGATATAGGACCTTCTTACCAACAGGGCTTAGCAATGGCAGCTGCTTTTAGTGGGCTAACAGTAAGAGACTTTCTTAATAATAAAGACAAAGACAAGAGGGCCTGCTTTAAATGTGGGAAGGTGGGGGCATGGCCTGCCAACTCCAGACAAGACAGTAAGCTTGGACAATTGCAGGCTTCACCTCATTTATTTTCCTTTTTAAAAAATGGCTTGGTAACCTATTTTGCCAATTGTTCAATATGTGAAACTCTTTCTTGTTTATTTATTCATTTATTTTATTTTTTAAGGTAAGAAGATAAATCTGATACCTGCAGCTCCTTCATGGATGGAAACAGAATTTTTTTCAAATTAGATTTTCCTGAGCAAATGCAAATTCATTTCATAAAGGCTTGAGCTCTGATTACTAGAATCTTTATGTTAACTATAAAGAGGTCTAAGAAGTCAGACTTGGGCATTCATATCTGATACATTTTCCTCAATCTCTTCCTCAGTTTTTATTGATTCAAATGGAATAAGGTTTTTCTTTCTCTCACATCTGCCATATAAGCTGGTTGAATTAAAAATATTACTCTGGAACAAAATTTATTCTTCCTTCTATTTGGTATGTAGATTGAAGACTTTTGAAGTTTTGGGACACCAAGGGATCTTGTCATGTCCTATAGTGATATTAGAGAATCATAGAAAATTTTCCAAAATGAAGAGTAAGATTGCTTTCACTTTCAGCAGGATTTTCACATCTATAATTGCCTCTTCCTCCACTATGGATCTAGATGTAAAAGGAAGTCTTCCATAGGCTCATGCATTTGAAGTAGAGCAAAATTGGTGTGTGGGACATCAGAAGTTTTCACTCATACAAATCTTCTTGCATGACTTTTTCTCTCTAAGTCACTGTTGGTTTAGCAAGTAGCTTTAATTCCAATGATGGAGGATGCCATGAAACCAATAAAATATCTTAATATTTTTGACAAATAATTTTGGGTTTTAATTTTGTTCCTCATGATTCCTAGGGACAAAAGTTATCATATCAAGAAATAAGTCCTGGTTACTTGTAATCTTAACAAAAATCATACATTCCCACATCCAACAATACTGGTTGCCATATTTTATGCAATTAAAAAGACTTCCTCTTGCTTTTATTTTTCCAGACAGGGTAAAGGCAAGTTTTCCATAAGCAAACAAGTTTTCCATAAGCAACTGTTCAGCAGTCAAATATAAGGATGTTGGTGTAGTCTTTCTATGATAAACTGGAAAAAAAGAAAAGAAAAAATGAGAATGTTTTTCCTGAAATTGTAGTTTTACATTTTTCATCTAGGGAGAAGACATCCTTTAGACATTGGTTTAGATCTCTGTGAATAATCATGTATTATGTATTCAAATATGTGGCTTTTTTTTTTTTTTAGACTGCCCTTAAGTGTTTTGGGTGAGTGTGAGAAATCAGATAGAATTCTCATACAACCATCCTAATATTGGTCTGGCTTTAGAAGTAGGCTGTGTTTCTGACACCTTTCCCAGCGCTTAAACAACTCATAATCTGAGCCACAATGAAAAGAAGCAGCTGTGCAGACAAAGACTTTGGGCTCTAGTCATTGACAGGCTGCTTTGAGTTCCCTTTCAATCTTGCAATCTTTCAGAGTTTTGTTTGGTGTTTGATACAGCTTTTCAGAGACTTAATAGCCTTTCAATAACCAGTGTAAGAAAAGAAACATTGATTGCATCTGTGCTGGCTGGACTCAAAGGCACCCTAAAACCTTCTGCCTCACTTAGCAGTTTAACCCATCACCTCCTGGTGGAAATATAACTAAACACTCTAAACAGTTTCACTCTTCTATTAAAGAAGATAAAGAGGGACTTGGTGGATGGTTTTGCAGCCCATTCTGAACATCATCACTTTTCTCTGTGCATTTGGATGTTTGGGGAAGGCTGAGAGGATTCAGAAGAACTGGAAACCATGGCAGGGTAAATTCAGAGCCTGCCACCATTTCAGTGCTTTAATTTCATCCTCTCTGAGCCCCAGAATTCTTGAAGTCTGCCTCACTTGTGCACATATACTCTGCCCTTCCCTCCAGCCCATATGTAGATGATAGACTTGGTTTCTAAGAGTCCTGAAGGGAAATGGGATGCCATTAAGACCCAGTCAGGGAGCAGGTGGAACAAGGGTGTTGGGCAGGCAGAGCCACTGAGGACAGCAAGTCCACACATGCCTCACATGACCTGGCCACTTGCACTCCTCCTGTGTAAGCAGGGGGAGCAGAGACAAGGCAGCAGAACACACAAGTGCAGGCAAACTCACAGCAGCCTTCTCCATAAGTTCCCAACCAAAACACCCAAGTGTTCTTCACAGAAGGTCACCCACCCACACCACACAACATGGCTCACCAAGATGAATGAACTACTGCTGCAGCAAACAGGGAGAGCTTTGTGCTTATGCAGAACAAATGGATTCAGATCAAAACATGCAAAATAAAACCCAACTTCATGCTGGGTATGCATCATATTCTGAAACAGGAAGTGACAACCATTACTACCAAGCATCCTGGGGTGGCAGAGGTAGATGAGTTGCAGGGAGGTTACATTTTTGACCTTCATCAGGGTGGTGGGTTCATGGAGGACACAGATGCTACCCTGAGAAACTTTGGCTGCTCCATCCTAACACCTGCAGATCACTGTGCCAGTCACACACAGTGAAGCTGGTTTAAAGGACTCCAGGTCCTTGGGTTCCTGAAAGATGACAGGAGGCACTGGAGCCAGAGGAAAAGGAGAGTCAAGAATGCCTCATGGAGGCTGAGAGAGATGCAGGGTCAGGGTAGTTCTAAGGCAGCTGTCCTATGCCTGCTCCCCACCATAAAGATGATGTCAAGGGTGTCTCTGTGATCTAGGGTTTAAACACTGGGCTTTTTCAGCCAGCAGTACATGAGAAATGGTGGCTGCTTCTTCTTTCTAACTTGCTTCCTACATTTCTGCCCTCACTGATCACCTACCTTGGGTGCCCTGGCATTTATCTTGCAGAATAGGGAGACCCCTCTACCCTGGAGACCTGATCCTTGTGACCTCTGATGTACGTAGGTCAGATGTCAACTGGAACAGCATGGGTGGTGGTGAGCCCCTCCACTCCAATGGATTCCAGACCATCTCCTCACCATTTGTCAAAATTCCACTATGCAGTACCCTGGCATGTTCCCCAACTTGGAGGCCTTGGTCATCTTTTTCCCACTTCTGACAGTCCACAGCTTTGATGCCATCAATGGCAATGTCTTGCCCTCTCTTCAGGAAGCTCCATAGCCCCTTCAATTGGGGACATGTCTGGGCATGGTGGCACATGCCTATAATCCCAGAGGATCAGGAGGCTGAGGCAGGAGGATTGAGAGTTCAAAGGCAGCCTCAGCAAAATGAAGTGTTAAGCAACTCAGTGAGACCATGTCTGTAAATAAAATAGAGACAGGGGATATGGCTCAAGTTTCAAGTACCTCTGCATTCAATCCCTGCTACCAAAAACAAACAAAAATAACAAAAAACAAACAAACAACAACAAAAAGGAAACAACAATTTAAAAAAATACCCACAGCTTGGATATGATGCTGCTCAAAATCACAACCCCTTTTGCCTTGAAAACAAAACATAGAAAGTGATTTCTGGGTCCTGGACTGGGCATAGGCAAGGGATCATCCCTGAGCACCCCTCAGAGGACTATATGACCACATCTACTTGGGTACACTCATTTGTTTGAGGGGAGAGTTGCAGATTTTAGGCCAGAGGTACTGATGCACACCTGTATCCCAGCAACATGGGAGTGTGAGGCAGGAGGATGGCAAGTTCATGGTCAGTTCCAATGACCATATATGAAAATCAAAAATAAAATGGGCAGGGAAAGTAAATGAGTCATACTGTGCCCCAGAGAATTGAAACTGAATCCCCAATACCAAAGGAAAAAAAGAGAAAAAAAATATAAAGAAAGAAAAAATAGTGCTGTTTGGGGCATTTCAGACTGGAGGGACTATTGCACTTCTCATAAATTCATAAAGACAGGCATCTGTCTACATAGTCTGAGGTGGCAAGGCTGTACACCAGGCACTGCCCTACTCCATGCCTTACAGGCAGCTCCATACAAGACAGTGGCTCTCAGGGCTTATCTCTGGGAGGAAAAGATCATGAGCCTGTGGTGGGGGCTCTGTCACCAAGAAGCTGCCCACCTCTGCTGATGCAACACTTGATCCTGGACCCTCATTTTGATACATGTGCTGGTGACTGCTCCTGGGTTAGGTGGTCAATCCTGCAAGGAAAGAAAGCCCACAGTCCACTGGTGGGAGCAGGACTGCAGCCCTTGTGTGACATAACAGCCTCAAGTGGGGAGGCAGGCAAAGCATCCTGGGCCCCTGAACCAGGCTCAGCACCCTTGGCCTCCACCTTACTCTCTGGAAGGTTTTGTGCCATAATTGATCATGCTCAGGCTTTCTTAGGCTTCCAGAGAATAAGTGAAGTGATCTGTGCTGACTTCTGTGCTAAGCTTTGCCATCCACCCTAAATCCACCAGATGCCAGATACTTAGTCCAGATCTGCTGTGCACTCCCTACCACTGCTGTGAAGATGTGCAGTCCTCCTTTGGCAGATGCAAAGACACAAGGTTAACAACCATTAAGGTTTCCATTCTCTCCACTCACTTTGGTCTCCCTGTGGTAAAACCTATCAATACCTCACCCTGCCATTGTCTTTCTCTCCATGTAACATATGTCTGAGAATATATCAGAATTTGCTTCTCCCTTAAAAACAAACTGCCACGACTTTTTCAGCTCTGAATGGACATAGAGGTGTAAGAGGGAAGGGTTGGAGAAGTTATGGGTGAGGATAGTGAGGAGGGAACAAAACCCTCCACAAGCTCCCTGCTCAGGACTTGGCTCTACGAGGCAGTCCATACCCATCTCCCTGAACCCCCATCTATTGGCCTCCTCCTAAGGGACACCTCTCCTGTCCACATCCTCACCAACAGGATCAAACACACAGCACTCAAGTAGTCTGGCTGAGGAGGCCCCCTAAGTAATGCTCTGGTATGCATCCCAGCCTACCTCACCACTCTGAGGGCATCCCTCCTGCACTGCTCAGCACAGGCCCCTTGAGGGACTAACCCCCACCTCACATGCACTTTCTGTGAAATGCCCTATCTGTTCTTGTCCTGGTCTTGGCCTCCTGAGCACAAGCCCTCTGTTTCCCATGCCTCCCCTTGTGGCCCCAAATGGCCCCTCATCCCTTGATTCTCTTCTCATCTCAAGCCCCACCCTATAGGACACCTCACCTCTGATGACATGCTCCTCCTGTCCTTGAGATGGCACATCTTTTCCACAACACATCTCAAACACAGGAGGCCTCCTTATACCTGGCCATTTGGAACAGACTTGTCCCACAACCCTGCCTCCCTGAGACTCACAGTCACCTCGCCACTGACTCCACATAGACAAGACTGTGCACAGGTGAACACAGTCACCTGTGTCACCTTTCCTTCCCCTCCCACTGCTCCCCTGGGTGACTTGTTCCTGTTGCAGCAGAATCACTCCTCACTGATGCCAGCTCACCCATGCCCATCATCTGGTTAAACTGAAAGTCACCTCCCAGTCTGCTGCTTCTCTGCCATGTTCACTCCTGAAAACTTCTCCATACATCTTGTTGCTTCTCTCCCTGTTCTGGGCTTCAAAACCTGAGAGCTCAATCCTCTGACCCAGAAATGACTGAGGTGCTGGCTCAGACTCCTCTCTATGCACCCTGAGGGGTTTCATTACAACTCACAATGAAATCTGGACAAGGGGCATTCAGGAATCTTCCAAAACTTGCCTAGAGCTGCACTAGCCACTATTCTAATCAGTTCCTTGTTTCAAAACAAATACCTGACCTGTCCCGATTCTCTGTTGAAGGTGATCTTGCACAGCTGGTTTTTTGTTCACTGCCCATGGCCCATGGCCAGCTCCAGGGCAGAAGGGCCATTCACACCCAGCACCTCCCAGCACCACAAGCAGAAGACAAAACACCCCTCAGAATCATGCTGGGAAGGCCACATGAACTGGTGCCCTGGTCTCTACTGAGTCATACCCTAACAGACTGTGAGCCTCTAGAGGACCTACTGGCATTTGAGACCTGAGTCCATGATCTGCTGGATTTCTGAGGACCCCTCTCCTGCTTTCACAAGCTCATGGGTGGCACAGAAAAAAATATATCATATATCTGATCCCTAAAGGCATTCATCTCTTTTTACTACAACATGAGGCCCTGGAACTCAGCAACCTTGGAGTGAGACATGCATTGCACCCCATACCAGCAATGACCCTGGGATGAATAACAGAGGCTTTGAGCCCTACACATGGCCAGAATCTTGTGCACAGCTCTCATGTAAACTCTCAGCAGCTGACTAAATCTTTCTGTGCTTCACACATGCATGGTTATGAAGGTAGTGAACACTCATTAGAATAAAATTTACTTACCTCTCATCACACTGAAAAGATGCCATTGCAATTATTTGGTACCTACCCTGTGCTAGGCACTCTTCAGAAATCACACATAACTCATTCTAGTCCTTGCCACACATTTATTTCTGTTACCCTGAGAAGCCCCCTTGGGCCTAGATGTGTGACACAGGCACAACAGTCCCCACTTGACCTTCATGTCCACTGTCCCCATTCATGGGCTACATCATCCTGCCAGGCTAAGGAAGCACATGGGAAGAGATGGTCATGGTGACCACTGCTGGCATGGCCTCAGTCACCCAGGATGAGGAGGCAGGGAGAATGCAGTTTGGGGCCTGATTCACAGTCAGTAAGAAATGCTGATGCCATACCACTGATGGTATCATGACTGTGACCTCCTGTACCTAACACTAGCCCCTCTAGAGGCTTGGTGGTACATCCACCTCTTCAGCACCCTAGTGGAGACACTCAGACACATGCCTGCCTTTGGTTTTTCTGTAGCAAAAACTCTGCATTTAATGTTACCACATTCAACCTCTGTGCAGCAACATGGTAGTGGAGGTCATTTCAGGGTTACACCAGCATCTTGATTCATCCTCACTCCTGGCAACTCAGGAAGCAGAGCATGCTGAGACCTGGCTGTCCTCACCAACACAGGTTGGCACCCACAAAAATCAACCTTGGGGAAGGCAGTGATGATTGTGGGGAGGGAAGGGGTCTGGATTTGAGCCAAATGATCAGCAAATACACAGTGTGTTAAAAAAAAGGCAGGGATGCCAGTGCCCACCAGGCTCTGAGGAAGGAGCCTGATATGGAGGCAGGTCTCAAACTATGCTTTGCCTTAGCCACTAAGATGTCAGACCCAATAAGCTGCCTTGGAACTTTTTGACCATGCTATCAGAGCATGATTACAGGCTGCACAGGTGAAGAAGATAAGGAATGGAGAGATTGCACAACCCAACTTTGGGGGCACAGCAAAGGTGACATCACAGGGTCACAGGGTTCTCACCCAAGGGACCAGTGTTTGACAAACACCTTAAATGACCAACCACCATCTCCCACCCAGCAGGACCAGGCCCTCAGTTGTGAGGCATATTCTGAGCTGAGTGGAATAAAGCAGTCCCTGTCTATGTTCAGTGACAACTCACTCATTCCCAGAATTAAACTAACAAGCTTCAGAAAGTGGGGGAAAAACACTGTTGGTGTACATTGTTAATCTAGATGTCTCTGAAAACACTTTGTCTAGCATTTTAATCATTAGAGCTTTAAGAAAATAATCTTACTCTATGCAATTAATACTAAAGCTGATTTAAGAATTAATTCTGGACACTGCTGAAGATGGCAGACTAGAGGGCGGCTGAATTTCATGTTGCTCCAGGACTCAGGATTCAAAAGAGGAGATATTGAGTGATTTGGGACCAACTCAAAGCCGCTGGGTGAGTCTCTCCCATTGGGGAGATGTCCTGGATGTGGTGGTACCCCCGGACCGCTGGGAACTTTGTGAAGTAGAGTTGCCCGGCGAGACACCCCTCCCCCTGCTGGAGTGGTAAACACAGACAGCGGGGGAACTTTGCAGAGGAGGTCGCGCAGCACAACACTTGGCTGTCAGAGGAAGAGATGGGTGGCGAACTGTTTGGACTCAGCAACCTCCTGAACAATGGTGGGGGGCTGTCCTGAGGAGGTGGAGGTGTGCAGTGAGTTGCTTGGTCTCCAAGCACCCACACAAAACACCAGGTGGCTGCCTGGAGGAAGAGGCGAGTGGCGGGCCACTGGGGCTTGGAGCATATGCATGAGGCTCCAGGTGGCTGTTCAGAGGAGGGGTTGCATAGCCAGGTGATTAGGTGCAAAGCATGGTCCGGTCCAGGAACCTAGGCACCTTTTGTTGAAAGAGCTACACAGAGACAAGCTGAGGGGTGGAGTGAAGGTTCCAGGACTGCGGGCAGCTTCTCTGAGGAGGGACAACCTAAGGAGACTTGTCTGTGAAGGGTGAGGCTCCCAGGCCCAGGAGGTAGGTCCGGGCCTCTGGGAACGTTGCCTGGGAAGGCTGCCCTGCCCAAGTGGCAAGATACCCTTCTCCCCGCTGGAGCAGTGAATATAAACAGTGGGGAACTTTGCAGAGGAGGCCGCGCAGCACAACGCTTGGTTTCAGAGCAACCTACCGGGGCTCTGGCGGCTGGCAGAGGAAGAGCTGGGTGGGGAACTGTTTGGACTCAGCAACCTCCTGAAAAATGGGGGGGGGCTGTCCTGAGGAGGTGGAGGTGCACAGTGAGTTGCTTGACTCCAAGCGCCCACACAGAACACCAGGTAGCTGCCTGGAGGAAGAGTCGAGCTGTGGGTCACTGGGGCTTGGAGCATATGTATGAGGCTCCAGGTGGCTGCTCAGAGGAGGGGTCACATAGCCAGGTGATTAGGTGCAAAGCACGGTCCGGGGACCTGGCGCCTTTTGTTGAAAGAGCTACACAGAGACAAGCTGAGGGGCAGAGCGAAGGTTCCAGGACTGTGGGCAGCTTTTCTGAGGAGGGGCAACCTAAGGAGATCCATCTGCAAAGGGGAGGGCTCCCAGGCCAAGGAGGTAGGTCTGGGCCCCTGGAAACATTGCCTGGGAAGGCTGCCCTGCCCAGGTGGTAGTTGTGGACTGAGGAAAACCTCTAGGAGGGGTTTTCCCACAAGGACAGTAAAACCAGAGACACAGGCCCAAACAGGCCTTGCCTCAGCCAGCAGCCTAGTTCCCCTTTGGATGACCATTGGACAACGAGTAGAGGCACCTCTGCCCACTGGCAGGGAATATACCCCACCTGAAGACCACCAACCTTAGAGAGGCAGCTTCCTTGGGGAGCACCACAGTATCAACTTCCTCTAAGATTTCAGGCTACTGAAGGATAAGAGGGGATATACTATCAATCTTCAGGGACATTATAAGTCAATAGAGGAAATCTGCAACATCTCAGCAGTACACTGATACCTGAACGACATGAGAAAAAAAAGGAAGAAAATGCTTCAAACAAATCTGGATGTTACATCAATAAAATCCAATGACAGCATGGCAGAAGAAATGTCAGAAGGGGAGTTCAGAATGTACATAATTAACATGATAAGGGAAGCAAATGATGAAATAAAAGAGCGAATGCAGGCATTGAATGAACACAGCAATCGACAGTTAAAAGAGCAAATACAGGAAGCAAAAGAACATTTCAATAAAGAGTTAGAGATATTGAAAAAAAACCAAACAGAAATCCTTGAAATGAAGGAAACAATAAACCAAATTAAGAACTCCATAGAAAGCACAACCAAAAGGATAGAATACCTGGAAGACAGAACGTCAGATATTGAAGAAAAAATATTTAACCTTGAAAACAAAGTTGAACAAACAGAGAAGATGGTAAGAAATCATGAACAGAATCTCCAAGACCTATGGGATATCATGAAAAGGCCAAATTTGAGAATTATTGGGATTGAGGAAGGCTTAGAGAAACAAACCAAAGGAATGAACAATCTATTCAATGAAATAATTTCAGAAATTTCCCAAATCTGAAGAATGAAATGGAAAATCAAGTTCAAGAGGCGTATAGGACTCCAAATACAAAAAATTACAACAGTCCCACACCAAGGCACATTATAATGAAAATACCTAACATACAAAATAAAGACAGAATTTTAAAGGCAAAGAGAGAAAAGAACCTCATTACATTCAGGGGGAAACCAATACAGTTATCAGCAGATTTTTCAATCCAGACCTTAAAAGCTAGAAGGGCTTGGAATAACATTTTTCAAGCCCTAAACGAAAATGGTTGCCAACCAAGAATCTTATACCCAGCAAAACTTACCTTCAGATTTGACGATGAAATAAAAACCTTCCAGGATAAACAAAAGCTAAAAGAATGTACAAAAAGAAAGCCAGCATTACAGAACATTCTCAGCAAAATATTCCATGAGGAAGAGATGAAAAACAAAGAAGCAAATCACCAAAGAGAGGAGCTATACTAAAGGAACTCTCAAATAAAGAGGAACCAAGTCGTGTCAAAAATAAACAAATAAATGAATAAATGAGTCAAATGACCA
This sequence comes from Sciurus carolinensis, assembly GCF_902686445.1. Lineage (NCBI taxonomy): Eukaryota > Metazoa > Chordata > Mammalia > Rodentia > Sciuridae > Sciurus > Sciurus carolinensis. The sequence continues at coordinate 5,537,405 of NW_025920104.1, forward strand.
GGAATACAAATCGTATCTCAATAATAACCCTGAATATTAATGGCCTGAATTCATCAATCAAAAGACATAGACTGGAAGATTGGATTAAAAAGAAAGATCCAACAATATATTGCCTGAAAGAGACTCATCTCATAGAAAGAGATACCCATAGGCTAAAGGTGAAAGGATGGGAAAAACATACCATGCACATGGACCCAGCAAAAAAGTTGGGGTATCCATCCTCATTTCAGATAATGTGGACTTCAAGCCAAAGTTAGTCAGAAGGGATAAAGAAGGACATTTCATACTGCTTAAGGGAAGCATAAATCAGCAAGACATAACAATCATAAATATCTATGCCCCAAACAGTGGCTCATCCATGTATGTCTAACAAATCCTTCTCAATCTCAGAAACCAAATAGAGCATAATACAATAATACTAGGTGATTTTAACACACCTCTCTCACCAATGGACAGATCTTCCAAACAAAAATTCAACAAGGAAACCATAGAACTCAATAACACAATCAATAATTTAGACTTAACAGACATATAGAGAATATACCATCCAACGAAGAGTGAATACACTTTCTTCTCAGCAGTACATGGATCCTTCTCTAAAATAGACCACATATTATGCCACAAAGCTAATGTCAGCAGATACAAGAAGATAGAGACACTACATTGTATTCTATCAGATCATAATGGATTGAAATTAGAAATACATGAAAAATTAAAAAACAGAAATTACTCCAACACCTGGAGATTAAACAATATGCTATTATATGATGAATGGATAACAGAAGATATTAGGAAGGAAAATAAAAAATTCTTAGAGGTAAACGAGAACAAAGAAATATCATATCAAAATCTCTGGGACACTATGAAAGCAGTACTTAGAGGAAAATTTATTTTATGGAGCGCGTTCAATAAAAGAAGTAAAACTCAACAAATAAATGACCTAACACTACAGCTCAAAGCCCTGGAAAAAGAAGAACAGACCAACACCAAAAGTAGTAGAAGACAGGAAATAGTTAAACTCAGAGCTGTAATCAACAAAATTGAAACAAAAGAAACAATACAAGAAATTGAAAAAATAGTTGGTTCTTCGAAAAAATAAACAAAATTGATAAACCTTTATCCACACTAACAAAGAGAAGACGAGAGAAAACCCAAATCACCAAAATTCAGAATGAACAAGGAAATATCACAACAGACACGATTGAAATACAAAACATAATTACAAGCTATTTTGAAAATCTATACTCCAACAAAATAGAAAATTTTGAAGATATCAACAAGTTTCTAGAAACATATGAATTGCATAAACTGAACAAGGAGGACTTACACAATTTAAATAGACCAATTTCAAGTAATGAAATAGAAGAAGTCATCAAAAGCCTACCAACAAAGAAAAGTCCAGGACCTGATGGGTTCTCAGTCAAGTTCTACAAAACCTTTAAAGAAGAGCTCATTCCAATTCTTTTCAAAGTATTCCATGAAAAAGAAGAGGAGGTAACACTTCCAAACTCATTCTACCAAGCCAATATCACCCTGATACCTAAACTAGACAGAGACACATCGAGGAAAGAAAAATTTAGACCAATATCCTTAAAGAACATCGAAGCAAAAATTCTGAACAAAATTTTAGCAAATTGCATACAAAAAGATATTAAACAGATAGTGCACCATAAACAAGTGGGTTTCATCGCAGGGATGCAAGATTGGTTCAACATCAGGAAATCAATAAATATAATTCACCATATCAACAGACTTAAAGTCAAGAATCACATGATTTTTTCAATAGATGCAAAAAAAGCATTTGATAAAATGCTCATGCTCAAAACACTAGGAAAAATAGGGACAGTGGGAACGTTCCTTAACATTGTAAAGGCCATCTACACTAAGCCCATGGCTAATATCATTCTAAATGGTGAAAAACTGAAAGCATTCACCCTGAAATCTGGAACAAGGCAGGGATGCCTCTTTCACCACTCCTGTACAATATCGTCCTTGAAACTCTAGCCAGAGCAATTAGACAGACCAAAGAAATTAAAGGGATATGAATAGGAAAAGAAGAACTCAAACTATCCCTATTTGCTGATGATATGATTATACACTTAGAGGAACCAGGAAATTCCACCAGAAAACTCTTAGAACTCATAAGTGAATTTAGTAAAGTAGCGGGATGTAAGATCAATGCACATAAATCTAAGGCATTTTTATGCATAAGTGATGAATCTTCAGAAAGAGAAGTTAGGAAATCTACCCCATTCACAATAGTCTTGAAAAAAATAAAATACTTGGGAATCAATCTCACAAAAGAGGTAAAAGACCTCTACAATGAGAACTACAGAACACTAAAGAAAGAAATTAAAGAAAACCTTAGAAGATGGAAAGATATCCCATGTTCCTGGATAGGCAGAATTAATATTGTCAAAATGGCCATACTACCAAAAGATTCAATGCAATTCCAATTAAAATCCCAACGACGTACCTTACAGAAATAGAACAAGCAATCATGAAATTCATCTGGAAGAATAAGAAACCCAGAATAGCTAAAGCAATCCTTCGCAGAAAAAATGAAGCAGGGGTAATGCAATACCAGAACTTCAACTATACTACAAAGCAATAGTAACAAAAACGGCATGGTATTGGTACCAAAATAGAAAGGTGGATCAATGGTACAGAATAGAGGACACGGACACAAACCCAAATAAATATAATTTTCTTATACTAGACAAAGGGGCCAAAAATATTCAATGGATAAAAGATAGCCTCTTCAACAAATGGTGCTGGGAAAATTGGAAATACATATGCAACAGAATGAAAATAAACCCATATCTTTCACTGTGCATGAAATTGAAACTAAAAATGGATTAAGGACCTCGGAATCAGACCAGAGACCCTGCATCTTATAGAAGAAGAAGTAGGTCGAGATCTTCAACATGTCGACTTAGGACCAGACTTCCTCAACAGGACTCCCATAGCACAAGGAATAAAAGCAAGAATCAACAATTGGGATAGATTCAAACTAAAAAGCTTTCTCTCAGCAAAGGAAACTATCAGCAATGCAAAGAAACAGCCTAGAGAGTGGGAGAAAATCTTTGCCAATCATACTTCAGATAGAGCACTAATCTCCAGAATCTATAAAAAACTCAAAAAACTCAACACCAAGACTACAAATAACCCAATCGACAAATGGTCTAAGGAAATGAACAGACACTTCACAGAAGAAGACCTACAAGCAATCAACAAACATATGGAAAAATGTTCAACATCTCTAGTAATAAGAGAAATGCAAATCAAAACCACCCTAAGATTCCATCTCACCCCTATTAGAATGGCGATTATCAAGAACACAAGCAACAACAGGTGTTGGCGAGGATGTGGGGAAAAAGGTACACTCACACATTGCTGGTGGGGTTGCAAAGTAGTGCAGCCACTCTGGAAAGCAGTATGGAGATTCCTTAGAAAACTTGGAATGGTACTAACATTTGACCCAGCTATCCCACTCTTTGGCCTATATCCAAAGGACTTACAATCAGCATACTACAGAGATACAGCCACATCAATGTTCATTGCTGCCCAATTCACCATAGCCAGATTGTGGAACCAACCTAGATGCCCTTCAGTTGATGAATGGCTAAAGAAACTGTGACATATATATACATACAATGGAATATTACTCAGCCATAAAGAATGATAAAATTATGGCATTTGCAGGCAAATGGATGAAAATGGAGAATATCATGCTATGTGAGATAAGCCAAATTCTAAAAGCCAAAAGAAGAATGATCTCACTGATAAGTGGATGATGACACATAATGGGGTGTGGGAGGGGTTAGTTTTAGGGTTAGAGTTTGGGTTAGGGAGGAGAGCAAGAATGGGGGAAGGAAGGACTGTATAGAGGGAAAAGAGGGATGGGAGGGGTGGGGGGGAGGGAAAAAATAACAGAATGAATCAAACAAAATTACCCTATGTAAATTTATGATTACACAAATGGTATGCCTTTACTCTATGTACAAACAGAGAAACAACATGTATCCCATTTGTTTACAAAAAAAAAATGAATTCTTCTTCAAGTCCACCTTTGCAATCTCCATTTCTTCTGTTTTTGCTTCATGAGCTTATAAGTTTTCATTTTACTGTTGGTGCATATGATAAGTAAACACAAATTTTTCAAAGTGCTATAACTTAAAGTCTTAAAACATAAGAAACTTGAAACTACCAGGGATGTATAAAACAATATTAGCCAAAATTTACAGAGTCTTTAAAAAGTTAATATTAGGAGTTGAGGTATAGCTCATTGGTAGTTTACTTTGCATGCACACTGCCCTAGGTTCACTATCAAGCACCAAAAGTTGTAAAATTATAAATAATGCAATATGAATTTGTAAGGCCCCAATGAGATAACTTTAAAAGTTGCCAGAGCTACTGATGCTAAAAAGTTGTTAAAAATAAAAAGGTACAGAAGTGCTGAAGTCAGTCTAGCTAGGTAACAGGATAATCTTGGCAGTTAATTTAGTCTGTTGTCAGGGGTAATGGGGGATTCCCCCCTTCAACTATGTTCAAGCTGTCCTCACCACTGACCTCATATAGAACAGTGGTTATTATGATGACTAAAACTTGGCAGCCAAAATGTATTCTGATATGCAAATAAGGACACAAATCCTCCAATTGTGAAAGAGAAAATGAGTCCCTTTGTCTGAATAGTATAAAACAGCTTGTAAATTTGTGCTCAGTGTACTCGACAATGACTGCTAAATTGGTCTGTGTTGAGTGCCTGCCTGAGCAGCTGCTTGAATAAAGTGACTCTTTCTGCAGTTGCATATGGCTTGGTCTCCCTCGTGGTCTCTTTGGTGGTGGTTGTGGGCTTGGGCACAACACCAACCCAGAGGTTCGGGCACAACAAATCCTACCAGCATGGCATTTGATATAAAATTTGCCAGTCAGTAATATTGTCTTGAAAGTTAATACTAGTTTTATATTATTTTCTGTAGTTGACTCTTTCAACTTTATTTTTTCCTTCAGAATTTGAAAAATGTAATGGTGAGATTTTTCATCTTCGTAAGATTTGGATTATGTTCATAAGGTTTTGATAATGTTAGAATTTGTATTCTTTGTTAAATTAAATATTGCTCATTTTGAATAGGCAAAATCTTCAAAACCATATTATGCTCCATGAACATTTGGATAAGCAACAGTTTTAATCTAAATATTAATAATTTCTTAAGCATGCAAATAGGTAATAATCATCAAAGATATATCATTGAACCATAATTATATTTAAATTAATAAACATTTGGTTTAGATCCCAAAGTCACTGTTAAATGACGAAACTTCAACAAGTTAAACAAAGTAGTTTATTGAACAAGTATATAAAAAGTAGAATGACACACAATCCAGGAGTATGAGAAAAAAAGAGTAGGGTCATAAGATCAAGCAGCACTTGGAGATGGAGAAGTGATGCAAGATCAAAAACAGCTCACTGGTTAGAGTCAGCTTTGCAGGTTACAAATAGTGTTTGTCTCAATTTGTCAGTTGAAACTTTGCTGCTATGATTGGCTGGGATGCTTTGTTAGTTACAAAAGAGTTCTCTTAACTAGGCTTTTAGTACTAAAATAGTTGCAAATGGGAGTTAATTTCACAATAACATTTGGTGAGGGAGAGCCAGAGAAGGAGGAGTTGTACCCAGAAGACATAGAGTCACAGTAAACAATCAAGAATCTGTTGTCTATATAAAATTGTAAACAACAACCCACAACATTTTGCTTAAGGGAATAGGATGCTAAGAAGGTTTTGGCTGAAGGTGACCTACCCTCACCTAACAGTCAGTCATGTAGAGTAGCAGAAATGTCCAGGTGTAGGCAGAAGATCATTCCTCTGGAGAAAGATGGTCTGGGTGCACCTGACTTCATCACATACCTTTCTGTAGCCAAACTGAGCAAATTTCTCAGGTGCTACAACTATGGAACTCAGCTCCAGCCCTGGAATGTAGAGAAGTCAGATGTGTTTTCCTTAGGCTGGGTCACCCTTTCGATTTTGCTGAGTTTAAATGTTAAATATTTATTTGTCTCAGGAGTTTAGGGTGTAGCAGGTCCTCCATGTATGCAGGTTCCACAAAATCATATCCAGCCAACATTAACTGCAGAATATTTATAAAGATTTCCATCTGTGCTAAATAAACAGGTACAATTTTTCTTTGTTATTACTCCCTAACTTGTTACATAGTGTTTATGTTCTATTTTTTTCTATGTAATATGCAGACTGTTTATAATATGCAAGAGGATATGCCTGTATTATATGTGAATACTTTGCCATATCCTAGTAATGACTTAACCTTCCCAGTTTTGATGTCTATGGGGCTCCTGGAACCCATCCAAGCCAGCAGTTAAAAGATTTCTGCTGACAATGTGCCTCTGCAGAACTTGGGTGATTTCTGGTCCAGGCTACACCATCATAACTCTGGCATTGTGTTGTCTCCAATTTCACACCTGATATCAAATAAAGTCAGAAATGGAAGTCAACCTAGAATTCTCCCAATATTCCTGAGGAGAGCCAGGCATGAGATGAGATGTGGCTTTACAAACTAGTTAGGAAGGGTGAACCTCCCTTGATTGGAGAGGGGTGCTGAAATGTTGGAAGTTAAAATTCTGTGAATGGACATTCAGTCAGGGAGTCCTCTGACCCAAACCTGTCTACTTTCTATGAAAAAAACTCCATCTGCCATAAAGGAACATGACTCCTCCACTTCACTCCTCCCCTCCCCTCTATAGGCAGAAGGCCTTCAGCATCGTCCCACCTGCTCAGCAGTGCACATTCATTTCCACAGCAGCCTGGGGTAAGGGTCAAATCTGTCAGCTGTGTGCACTGGGTTGGGCACATATCTTCTTCCTGCCCCCGGCTTGGCCCCAAACTCTGCTGGTAAGGCAATCTAGGCAAGCTGCATGGATTGCACGCTGGTGGTGCACACCAGCTGGCTGAGAGAATCACCCCCAGAGAAAGAGTTGCTACTGTGTGAGTGCCAGTGGGTGCAGGTGCTGGGGAATCCAGAGGATATATGGGCCACAGGTGGGGATAGGAGAAATGTAGGTATTGATGGGCACCTTCTCTAAAAATTTTCTCAGCCAGTCTCCCTGGAAACTCAACCCATTTCAAAGTTTATATTGAGGATTTGGGAGGAAAAGAGTGGATTTCAGGAATGTGGGCCATAGTTACCAGGAAAGTTCATGCTATGTTCTTTTGTCTTCTCTGGGTTTCTCTCTGAGAAGCTGGAACACTCAGAGATGCTGAAGGCTGACATGGGTCCACCTGCATCCACACACAAAGGTTTCCTCTCTCCCCCTGGTTGATTAATACTGAGGATACATTATTGGAGCTAATAGGACTCAAATCAAAAAACTTGTCAAGTGAAACCCTGTAAATTGGTTTGTGTGCTTCCTCTGTCTCTTTTAATAACTCATGCTGGGGATTTTCATCCTTGTTCAGCCAGATTACAGGGGAAAGGATTAGTGTAAATAGCTCCCATGGCAGTGATAAGGTGCAGCCAGCTGCTTCCATGGCCTATTTATTAACATGACAAGAATTCAGAACGCCAACAGAGGCATCTTTTCTTTTCTCAGAAAACACTGCTTTGCTTCAGAAAATTGACTGAAAACACATCCCTTTTGCTCCCTGTTTTCCTCTTTTTATTTTGTTCTTTTCCTCCCATTTCTGTCTTAGTTTTTTCAGGCTGCTATAACAAAACATCATAGACTGGGTGGCTGGTAAACAACAGAAATTTCTTTCTCACAGTTCTTAGGTGGGTAAGTGTAAGGTTCACAGACTGCTTACTGTTTCACAGATAGTTTTCTTGTTCACAGGAAGCTTCCTGATTCAGACAGCTTTTTCTTTCTGTGTCCTTATGCATGACCAAATCTCATCCCAAAGCCATTGCCTCCTCATGCCATCACACTGCAATGGGTTTCAACAGAGGAAATTTGAAAGGACACAAATATTCACACATAGATTGCTATGATTTGGGTGCAGTTTGACACACCAAGGCTTCATGGGTTCAAATTCAGTCCCTACTGTGGAAAGTAAGAGGGTGGAAACTTAGTCCCTTTGGAAAGTGATTAGAATAAGATAAGGTCAGTAGGGTGGAGTCCTATGGTTTAATCCTGGATGCTTTAAAAGGACAGGGAGAGAGATCAGACAGACACACACACATGCTCCCTGGTTCTTCCCATGAGTTTCCCTGCACCATCTTGTAACCCTGCCATCAAGAATTTTACCACCAACTGTGGTGATGTCAGACCTCCACAACACGAGCCAAAATCAACTTCCTTATGAAGTAGTGTGCCTCAGCTATTTCATTATAGGAATGAAAAACTGACAGTTTTTGGTGGAAATGAAATATAAAGGTTGAGAGCAATTCCTGGTACAGAGTATGTGGTTCGTTCATCTTAATTATTATTACTAGAAAAAGGGCTCAAAAACATAGAAGGAAAACTTGGTATTGGTGCCCTCTACAGCTGTTCATTTGTTTTGTTTCTGTTTTCTGTCAGATGCCCTTGTGGCTCAGTTTTGGTTGCAGGATCTGTTTTGCTTTGAGTTGCCCTAGATGCATGGTCACTGAGTGGCCCCAGTATTTGTCTTCTCTTTAGATTGGTGGCATTTAGGGTAGCTTCTTTGGAATACCCCAGGCTTGTGTGTCATAAGATGTGATCCATTTGGAGAAGAAGACCTTCCACTCCCCAAGAGGCAACAAAAAGGGTGACTTTACAAAATCTACTGTATTTTCCTCTGTTCCTAGGTTTCTAAGATACATATAATTTCTCAGAGGTTGAGGTCCTGAGCATTTGAATCTGGGCTTGCCTTAGGCATGCTTTGTGGAGTTCCTAGCAGTGCACAAGTTTCATGACAATGTTCCAAGCTTTGTTCCATCCTCCATGGGTCTCCAGATTTTGGACCATAAGGGGGAGTCCTTTGTTTCACCTATAGGTAGGCATTTCCTGGCCTTCACTCACTTACCCTTCAATGGAGTGGGCAGCCAATCCTGTGGAAATCTTCTTAAAAGGAGATCACATTGTAAGCCAGGTGCAGTGGTACATGCCTACACTCCCAGTGATTCAGAAGGCGGAGATAGGACAATGGCAAGTTCAAGCCTAGCATGGGAATTCATCAAGACCCTGTCTTGAAAAATAGAAAGAACTGGGGATGTAGCTTAGTTTTAGAGAGCCTCTGGCTTCAACCCCCATAACCATAGAAAAAAGGTGTGTGTGTGCATGTGTGAGAAAGAGAGAGAAAGAGAGAGAGAGAGAGAGAGAGAGAGAGAGAGAGAGAGAGAGAGAGAGAGGATCTCATCTATGAAGAAAGAAATTTGTCCCTCTTCCCAGAATAGAGCTGGCATGGGCAATCCATCAATCCACTCAAGGTCTACTTCAGGACTTCTGGTGGAGAAGGGAAGGGTAGGGGGCATTCTTTGTCCTAAATAACTTTTTAAAAATGTTTTAAATGAAAACAAGATTCTTATTTCTTTCTTTCTATCCCTTTTCCTTTCTTCCCTCTGTTGTTTCTGAGGTCATAAATTCTATTGAATTAGCACTCTTCTATTATGAACTCATTAAACTCAATTACTTTGTAAAGACACTATCTTCAAATACAGTCACATTGGCATTAAGGCCTCAATGTATGAATTTTGAGAATACACAATTCAGTCCACAGTAGACTATGTTGAATTTCATCTTATCTCACCGGTCAACTCAATGTGTCAAAATAAATAGTTGTTTACAGATCTAACCCTGAAATTATTTTCTTTTTAAAATATTTGTTCTTAATAGTTATAGGTGATGACAGAATACATTTTGACATGTTGTACACAAATGGAGCATAACTTCTCATTCTTCTGGCTGTACATGGTGTTGATTCACACCAGTAGTGTAATCATACGTGTATACAGGGTAATAAAGTCTGTCTCATTCTACCATCCTTCCCATCCCTCACTCCCCTCTGCACTATCCAAAGTTCCTTCATTCTTCCCCCTACTATGGATCAGTATCTGCTTCACAGAGAGAACATTTAGCTTTTGGTTTTTGGGATTGACTTATTTCACTTAGCGTGATATTCTCTAGTTCTAGACCTTTACCTGAAAATGCCCTAATTTCATTCTTCTTTAAGGCCGAGTAATATCCCAATGTATATATCTGCCACATTTTCTTTATCCATTCATCTGTTGAAGGCCATCTAGGTTGGTTCCATAATTCAGTTATTGTGAATTGAGCTGATACAAAAATTGATGTGGCTATGTCACTGTAGTATGCTTATTTTAATTCCTTTATGTATAAACTGAGCAGTCCAACCCTGAAATTTTGAATCCAAAATTTATTGGCAAATATATCTTCCACACACTAGGTTGCCGTTAACAATTAGGGAGCTTTTTCTGGGGCAAAAAAAAAAAAATCTGTCTTGATGTTTTACTCTAGTTACATAATAGAAGCTATAATAACAGTAGGCAATGATTCATACTGATAAGCTGTTATTTTAATACATCATTCATTGATCAGATATTTTCAGAGAAATCATGACAGTGGTTAAGAATATGAAACTGAAGTGCATGAATTTAAAGCCCAAATTTACCACTAACTAGTGAACAATCATCTCACCTTTCCATTTTACTTTCCAGTTATTAGAGAAAGGTAGAATATCTAGAATGGAGAGTTATTGTTGAGGATTAAATGGCTAATAAATACAAAGCATTTAGAGCAATGCCTGGTATGTAATAACTTCTCAGTTAATGTTAGCTGGTGGTAAAATTTTATTAGGAGAGAAAAATTTAAATATAACTATAGAATTAAGTATAGAATCATTCATATACCATTTATCATTAACATCAAATTTATTAGTGGTTACTTTGTTCACAGGTTAATTTTGGCAGACCAATGTCCCCAAAGAAGTTCTTACCCAATCCACAGAACTTTTGAATATGTTACCTTTTGTGTCCAAAAAGACTTTGGGATGGGATTATTCTGAATTATCTGAAGTGGGTCCAATATATTTACCTGAGTTTTTAAATGTCGAGAAACTTTTATGAATATGAGAAAAAGGTGGAGTAATTGCAAATGGGTCAGCTTCACTGAGGTGTTAAGACCCAACCTTCCATTGCTGATTTTGAAGATGGAGGAATAAAATTAAGAGCCAAGGAGTGTGAGCAGGCTGCAGAAAGTGGAAAAGACAAAGAAATGAACTCTATTTTGGAGACTGAAGTAATTTGTTTAGTCCTGGTAACACCTTGACTTTAGCCCAATAAGGCCTGTAGCAGACTTCTACCTGCAGTAAGGCAATAAGTCATATTGTCTCGAGTCAGTTAGTGTGTTTACACAGTGATAAAAAATGAATATGCACTCTAATTCCTCTAATTCATTTAAATATGGGTTTTAGTAGTAGATAACAGGGAATGAGGAGTATAAGCAAACCACAACTCACTCTCAAAAACAGGCAAATAAAAATCATCTGAAACTAGAACTGGATCAAATGATGAGAACCCATAATGAGTTCATCCAACTGTGAAATATGTGGCAGAACTCTATGCTTAGATAAAACAAGTCAAATAAAATAGAAAGATTGTTGTCTGATGTGATGCATAGTGCAAAGAAAAACTGGCCTTCCTATTGTCATGTGCATAAGAGTCCCTCTGCCTCTCTGCCTCCTCACCACAGGGGTCTCCAGTTGAAGCCCTAAAGATTGTTTAATGCTGCCCAAATTATAACTGAGCAGGAACAAGAAAGGTTAGCAGTAATTAGGCAAGCAAAGGAGGCAACCCATGCTGGACACTGGAGGCATGAACCTCTGAGAACTTAAGTCTCAGGCCTAGGCTTCCTGTAAATGGCTGTCAGAAGTGAATCAACAGGAGTCACTCCTTCAGCATTGCAGAAGGAACAGTCATTGCTGGGAAACTCACTGCTTTTCCTGGTACTAAAGGTGGCAGGAAATTATTTCTCTTGGGAAGTCACAAGGGCATCATTACTGCTGTGTGGAAAAGCAGACACAGTGACATGCTGAGGACACTCCTGCACCAGCTCCATTGACAAGTCCACCAGGGCTGGCTGCCATGCTGCCACACCAATGTGCCTCATCAGTGGAGTCACCCAATGATACTCAAGAAGTTCAGTAGAGGGCTGGGGAGATAGCTCAGTCGGTAGAGTGCTTGCCTTGTAAGCACAAAGCCGTGGGTTTGATCCCCAGCACCAAAAAAAAAAAAAAAAAGAAGTTCAGTAGAGATTTTCTATCATCTTGAATCTGCTAGACTTTGCCTTGGTCACCACTTATGGGGGCTCTTCTGAGTTTTTCACATATAGAAATAGTTAATTGCATATCAAACCATCAGTTGCTTTGTGACCATGAGCTAGATATTATCCTTAGTGATGAGTCTGAAAATAAATATCTGAATTGTGCATTTGAAAAGAGTGAAGATGGTAATTTGCATGTTATGTGTGTTTTATCACAATAAAAATGTAATAATGAACAGGAAAACACCCTTGCCCTAAGGCATTCACAGTCTGATGAGGAGTGTGTGTCAAGATAGAGTGATGGTGGCAGATCCCATAATGGAAACAGGATACAAGAAGGAAGGCCTTGTTTCCAGGGAGGCTTGGGGGTCATGAGACCTCTTAAACCTCAGATGGCTTCTCTGTCCTGGACTCCATAATTCTGATTCAGCCTGGGCATTGTTCAAGGTCTCTTCCTGTTGTTGAGGGCCAGCATTCAACAGTCAGCCTGCTGGTAATTGCATTTCAATGAGCAGACTGTGCACAGAGGAATACCCTCTATCACAATAACATTTTCTGTTTTCTTGTTGTAAGTGATGTAATTGAGGCTGAGATGATGATATTTTATCTAGACTACAGGACATAAATTTGCTGTATGTTCCTGCTGGATCAATTGTAACATTGATATTTTGGCATGACACTTATTCTTCTGTAGGCAGTAACATAGATGTAAACCTCAGAAAATGCTCAGAGACTTTAGGCTTTGAAATGTGCTTCAGGGGCAGCAATGCTGCTTGTGCTATTGACAGTGTCAGTGGTTGGGAGGTGGAAATGCTCAGAGACTCATGGGAGTGCCCAAGGTGCTTTGTGCTTCTGAGAGTTGCCCTAGTATCAATAGCAGTCCAGTCTCTGGGTTGCTGAAGCTGTGCACACTGCTTGTGTGAAGTAGCTGCTTACACTGTTTCCCCAAATAGGTATGGTCCTGCAGAGTGGTTGGAATGAAGATGGGTGAAGGCATGGGTCCATTTGCCTCAGGTCTCTGTACCTGCAAGCCAGTGGCTGCTATGTTGGTCAGTTCTGGGATCTTTCACATGGGATTTGGCATTGTGGTCCTGCTGCTAGTCAGCTGTGTTACTGTGTCCCCCATACTTCATCACTGTGGGCCTCAGCTTCCTCTCTATGCAAAAGGAGTTTTGCCTATCCATGATTCCACCATGCCACAGTTGTGAGGAAGGAGAAGAAAAAAGATGACTGAGAAATGGAACATAAAAATACCTCTCTGTAGCAATTCAACTCTTTCCAACTGAAGTGTTTTCTCACATCTCAAGAAACACTGATTATTTTGTTGTTGTTGTTTTGGTTTTGTTTGTGTTTTCATGTTCCTTCTATTCTGGAACTCATGGGCTCAATTAAGACACCCACCTAAACATCCTGAGCAGTTGAGATGATGCAAGAATTCCACTGTTTTCATTAAAGAAGATAATGTCAGGTAAAAAGAGATGAGTCAATAATCTAGTATACATTTTTGGTGATTATTCCCTGTAAAAAATGGTATTACTTTTCTCTTGCTCTCTATTTGAGTGTGCTTAGCTCATTGTCACCCATTTGAAAGCACAGTATTCTTTCAAAAATTAAAAAAAAAAAAACTAACCTTGTAAGTTGAAGTCATGAGAAGTTTCTTGGTGGTTTATTAGAGGTTTTATCATACACATGGGATCCCCAGTCAATTCCAGTCAATTGCCTGCTCCAATCTGGGGGCAACAACAAACCTCAGGAGAGGCCTTGATCTTTCTTCTGGGAACAGTATCTTCATCAGGATTGTTGACTTCCTGGATGAAAGAGGAGAGCTTCATTTTTGGTTATTTGCAGGGATGGGATGCTAGATGGCTACAGGTGTGCTCAATTCAGGCATTTTCCTCTGTGTGCATTTAGGACACCATATCCTCAATGAAGAAAAGCTGACACTGGTGGGGTGACACACATCCAGCTCCTGCATTCTTCTGATGGCTATGAGCCAAGGCCCAGAGTACATTTCCCCTTGGTCCATATGGTGGTCCCTGTCCAGGATGCATATCTAGGTTTTTCCCCCGCCCCTCTGACCTGGGTGGTCACCTGTGTTCAGAAGCACTGAGGATTGAATCCTCCCAGAAGGTAGCTCTTCCCTTTCAGCTCATTTCAAATAATGACTCCTCCGAGGTATCCACAGTGCAATGGGGTGCAAGCCCTTGCACAGAGGAGAAGCTGTGAATTGTTCCAATGTGGAATCTCATTCCTCCAAGAAGGTTACAGTGGTTGAGTGGGGGTTCTCTTGGGTAACCTTCCTAAGTTGTGGGAGTTGTGTGGGTAGAACCAGAATGGCATAGGATCACAGAAGAGGAGCTGATCTGGTCTCATGACTTTCCTGCTCATCACCTACCAAGTAGGGGAGGAAAGGAATGGACAGATACCTCTTAGAGGGAAGGAGCATGACCAATTCTACATAGAGGGGAGGAACATGATGAGTTTCCCATAGAGGGGAGGAGCACATGGAGCCCTTTATCTGACTGTTGCAGGACCTGAGGTGTCACTGTCAGTATCAGCTTCTGGTTGAGAGGGGTCCTTGCTTTACTGAAGAGATGTGTGTGAGGAAGCTCCTGGTTCAGCTAGTCATGGTGGTGGCCTGATGTTTGGCAGATCCTGATCTCACTGTACACTAACACTGATCTAGCTCCTCATAAATGGGGAGGAGACTCATGTCCTCAGTCAGGAATAGGACTAGGCTAGGTAGCTGCAGGGTCTGCATGCACTGGGTCTCTTACCTTCTGGAAAGTGTAACTGTGACCCAGGTTCTGTGTTTACACCCATGCTGGTAATTTGTGAAATGCAACACCAAGGGGAGAGGACTTTTCACTGATGTGCACTGTGAATAAAAGCATGACCTGACTAGTGCCAGAATGGGAAGACCTGAAAGAATAGCTGAATGACAGTGAGGACAAAATCAAGTGGAAGCAGAGAAGGGAGGGAGGGGGAAGGATCTCAGGTCAAGTCATGCCCAATGAACACTGCACATGCTTCCCTGTCAGGTGGAGACTTTCAGGTCCTAAAAAGTCTGGGCTTCCTAGAACACCTGCTGCAGACACCACCTTCTTTTCTTCTCTGTGAGAACCTGGAGAGGTGGAAGGTGGATGGTGACCTCTACTGGGCTGGACTTGGACACAGACCAGTGACTGGTTGAGAAGGCAGTTCCCTGTGGCTGCAGATCCTGCATCTCACTCCTCCCCTGAACATTGCCCAATCCCTGTAGCTGGAGAGAAATTCTGAGTGACCCCGAAAAGCCCTGACCACCATCCTGACCATCCTCTCTTTCACAGTTGAACAGTGGGAAGCAGGGTCAGAGCGGCACCAGTGTGCCATGAGGGGCTATCTTCTCCTGCTATGGGTGGAGCTGCGTTTTTGCCCCAAGTTTCCCATCCATGGAAATGTCAGAGAACTTCTTTGTAATGTGTCTGAGAGACATGAGCCAGCAGAACCTGGTACATTTCCACTTAACAGATCAGAGAAACAACTCCTTAGCAGAGGACTTATTTTTGCTCCCAGCCAAGAAGATCAACTGACTTCTATTAGTGTGACATCAGCCAAGACTGGCACACTGGCCTTCCTGGGATCATTTTGGAGAGGACTCTGAGGTGACACCATGTTGAGAATGTGTGAGCCATATGTGGCACCATCACACCTCAGCCTTGCCCAGGATGGGGCCCAATTTCAGCCCCTTCAGGCAAGATAGGGAGCCCCCTCTGGGTGGCATTTCTAAGGGTCTGCAATTTTCTGTATGCTCCTAGCCAATGCCTCATATCACCACAAAAAGAACCCACTTGAATCTGTTCAAGTCCTGAGACCAGTTTCCTTCCCCTCGTGACATGCTTGGAAGGGATGGATTCTCATGGCATGTTCAGTCCAGGGGCATCCCTGGGGGATAAAGGCCATCAGTATCTGAACACATCTGCATAATGTTGGTCAGGATCTCAATGTGGAAAAACAAGATTGCCTTATAGGTTGAGAGGAAGAGCTTCAGAGGACACCTGACTTTGGATGACCTTGTAAGTAGGAGAGGTAGACCAAGTCTTGCCTGGCACCTGGAATGCTGGGTTCAAAAGAGGTAAGATGAGCTGAGAAGCACTGGACCCTACCCTTAGGCCTAGCCCAAGTCTCTGGCCACAGCTCTGATAGACTTTCTCTGGTCCCACTGCCACACACATGACTCCCTGTACTTGCCACTCCTTCCCTCTGCTCCACCCTGGACCTTGCTCAGCTTTGACCAGCTCCTGTGGCAGTGTCCCTACATCTGCTGTGCACTCTCACCCTGTCTCACAGCCCACCAGGAGACTTGCAATGCATGGATTCCCATCACACTGCTGTCCCACAGCCCACCAGGGGAATTCTGCTGCACTCATTATTAGCCCACTGCTGTCCCCAGCACCCACTTCTGCACCTCCTCCAACCACATGCTCTTCTGTGTCTTTTACCACCCCTCAGTCCACAATGCATCATGCTCAGCTTCCACCAGCCCCTCTGCATTTATCCCTGCATCTGCTCTATGGCCTCACCCTGCCTCACAACCCACCAGGAGACCTCTGCTGCACTGACTGCCCAGCCTGATGCTGACCGTGGTCCCAGCACATCACTTCCATTCACATGCTCCCTCCCACACCCCACATGACTGGCATATGGTGCTACAGTTGGGGTGGAGACCCAAGGGGGTGGGGAACAGTACATCACCCCAGGGTCAGAGGACAGCCAATTCCAAAGTTCTGGGTCAACCTATGACTGGCAACCTTGTTCTATGCTGTGCACCATATCTGTTGCTGCCTGCTGTCTCTCCTCCTCCTTCCTTGTGACATTGGCTGCAATTGCCCTGCCATGACCTCAGATTTTGGAGTCAGCTACTCTTCCTCATCTGTGATCCTGTCATTTGCCCTCTGGCTTCCTTCTTAACTCTTCCATTAATTGGCAGCCCTTGTCCCCAGCAAAAACTGGGATGAAAAGTTCACTTTGACCTGGTCTGCTGATATGTTCTTCCCAGCCAGAGGGCCAACTTATCCTCTTCTGGGCCTGGGGGCTGAGGGAAGAGGACTGAGTCTGAGAGGGAACTTGGCCATGAATCCTGGCCCAGAGCCCAAAGTCATATTGAAAGTATCCAGGGTCCTGGGCACCACAGGACAAAAACAATAAGGGGAAACTAATCAACTCTGTCAGCAGGGCAAGAACTTTATTCTACAGATGGAAGAGCACACAGCAACAAAAACTGAAAGCAAGCACACCAAGAAGGGAGTCTGCTGGTCTCTTTATCCCTGACACAAGTGGAGTTTAGTCATGGACCACTGGTCAGGATGATTGTACAGTCTTTGGTGTGATGAATACTGAGGAAGGTAAGGCTGAGGAAGTGTGGATTTAGAAAGACACCCATTGTAGGGAAAGGGCAGTCAGAAAGAGAAGGGCTAACATGGAGATTATCAGTTTGACAGAATATACTGATAGGCTTGTTTTTTCTCAATATTCAGGTCTGGAGGAGGGGCCAAGGGTGCACTTTGACAAACACCTCTCGCTAGGGTGTTGCTTTGCTGATAGAAATCACACCCATCTTAAGTGGTCAAGGAAGCACTGGGTCACAGAAGTCCTGGGGGTCCAAGGAAGCATCTGGGTCAGCCCTCACCTCCCAGGCAAGGGTTCAAGTCCCCAAAGTTGAGGCTAAGTGGGCAGGAGGTGGGTGGATGGCAGGAAGCATGGCTACTATACTGTTGTGACTTGCCGCCCTTGGCAGGGCCTGGGTACTGATGCATGTCTGCCCTCTCTCTTGTGGTGCGCTGTAGGGCCTGGGTCTTTTCTTAGTCCACCTCAATGTAGTTTCCCTCCTCAGAGGCATCAGATGACCTAAAGGGCTGAGGGGAGAGTGACTGAGTCACTAGTCAGGCAGAGATGGGGTAGATATGTGGGGTGGTCTGGCTGAAGGGGACAAGAGGTGGTCCTGCCTGCCTCAGGAGCTCTCTTCTAAGCATGATGTGACAGACCCTGAAAGCCTCCCAAGATCCAGCTGTGGGACAGAGGCCCTTCTCTGGCTGTTGGGGTGAGCCCAGGGTCCCATCTCTTCCCAACTACCCTGGGGAAGGAGGCATGGGGTGCTGGGCTCTGCCTGTATTCCCTGGCAATGGTGATGAGACCAGACCTCAGTCTCTACCCTCCTTGATCCATGGGAATGAGGCTCAGCATGCAGGGCTCTGTGTGTGCTCCCTGGTTCTGGAGATGAGCCTGGATGCATCCAGGAGGAGGCATGGGGTATGGGCCACAGGGTTTTTTGTATGCTCCTTTTATAGCCCTCAACCCTGCAAGACAGAGCTCCATCCTCTGTCTAGACTGGTTGGTCTCTTCTCTACACCACTGTGCCTGAATCCCTGTCCCAGAGTTAGTGCTTCTCAAAGCAGAATTCAGAACAGGAGGCAGGAGACTTGGGTTCCATCTGCCACTGAGTCCACAACCCTGAGCGAGTCTGGCTTCTGCATTCATGCATGTGGCTGTGTGGTGGGAGGGACCCTGTGCCCTAAGGGGGACCCTAACTAAATCAGGTTGAAGTTGTCACTGCTAGGTATGGAAGAAAAGAGGCCAAAGTCTGCCTCCCCTGAAACCCTGATCCCCGCAGGCAGCTGAGTGGTGGGCACACGGGAAGCTTGGCTGGAAGTCCAGGGCCAAGTACTCCTCACTGGTAGGGCTCTTCTTGGGCTAGTGGACTGCTGGTGAAACAGATAAAAGGAGCCCAAACCTGGGCTCTGCTATAAAAAGGAGAAAAAGCAGTCAGTGAGCACAGGGAAACAACCCTGGTAGAAAAGCTGCCCATCCAGCAGTCCCTCAGTGCTGTGCCAGTGCAACAGGCACTGCTGCTGCTTTTATAGATCTGGTCATGAATAGACTAGTTCAGAGAGGTGCAGTGATCTGCCCACAGTGACAGAACTGTGCAGCTGCAGTCCTGGGTCTGCTTCTTGCCTGCTCTTTGAGAGACAGAAGGCAGCACACTGCCCCTAGATGCTGTCTGTAGGGTTTCTGTGGCTTCTCTAATCAGGACCTGATGCTCCCACCCATGGCCTGAATTGGGTGGTCACACTGGAGCAGCCTGGACCCCACTATGATGCCCTGCACTGTGTCTAGGATTCTCCTGGAGTCCTCTGTGATGATACAGGTGGAGCCTGAGCTCTTTGACCAGGTACTGGGCAGTTGTGCCCTGTCAGCAAGGACCTTAGGGATGACCCATATGCTCTGCCTTTGCTCATTTTAGACTGTGGCCTGCACCCTGCACCTCCCTACCTCCAGTACCACTCTCCAAAGACAGGGATTCTGCCACCTGCACCAGAGTGAAGGGTTTTTGAGATTTCACTGGGAACCACACTTTCCCCCAGATAATGATGGTGCTCTGTACTCAGGAACGATTTGCACCAGACTCTTCCCCAAAGGAGGTAGGGAGCCTGGGCTGAGGCAAGTGAGCAGAGCCACAGGGAGCTGGGAGTGGGCCCTAGAGAGCTCATGACAAGGACATGCATTTTCTCACTGTCTCCCAGGTGCAGCCTGGTGGTGCTCTGTGTGGGGATGAGGTGTACATTCTGGGTGGAACTGAAGATTGAGATACAACCACTGTGGAAGGACAAGGAGGAGTCTCAGCTACCTGTGCTCATGTCCAGTTGGCCTGAGATTTACTTCATCTGCAGAATAATATATGAACAGGATGCAACTGTCCATCTTCAAAGATCAAAGTACCCAGCCTCAGGAGGCATATCAGGCAACAGCAGCAGCAGTTTGTTTCCAGCTTTTCTGATTCTCAGACCAGTAAAAGCCCACTCATCTCACCCCTCCTCACCAACCCTGCTTACATGGCCCTAGGTGACCAGGAGAGGGGCTGGCCAAGGATGCTGCCACACAAGATCAGGTGTACTGGTTTTGCTTTAAAAGGATCAGGAAGTTAGTGACCAGACACAGCAACAGCCACATGTTCAGTCCCATGGCATGTTCATGGAGGCCTTCATGGCCACTCCAGCTTCACATGGAGAAACTAAGGCACAGCCTCACATTGTTTTTCAAGTTCAAAAATATATATATATTTTCCTATTTATCTATAGTATTCACATGTCCAGAATCCAAAATGGGACACATGGTCTAACCATAGGGTTTTCTACCCAGGTTCATGATTTTGTAAAATATATCAAGAGACTGCTTGTGAAGTGGAGATGGTCACTGGTACTACTTCTGGGCATGCAGGTTAGCCCAGGATGGAGGTAGGGGACTCTGCAGGTCCTGTGGCTTGAGTTCCATACACTGGGACTGAGGGCTGTTGGCCAGACACAGGGATCTTTCTGCTGGTGCTCTTGATCTTGTTCCCCCTATTGGAACCCTGTTGCTGGTTCTCCTCCTGCAGAACCAGGCAGTGCAGACCTGGGCCTTGAAGCCCTTCCTCCTGGCCTGTGTAAGGGCCAGATCTGACTGCAGTGAACACATGCAGTGCCCGATTTCTGTCCTGGGGGCTCTCCTTCTACAAACCTAGGGGCAGATGCTACCCCAATTTCACAGATAAGAAATAAGACTGAGTTTCAGTGATTTATCCAATACCTTAACCCCAAGTCCAGGATCCATCTGATACATAAGCAAAGCCAGCACACCTGGATGTTGTCCAGGGGTGGTATAGGGATAGAGTGTACTTACCTTTCAGGCCTGGCTTGAGACTGCAGTCTACAGAAGGTGGCTGGATCTCACTTCTTCTGACAAGGACTTTGTGTGAAGGAAGGGCTTCACATGGGCAGCTAAGAGAGTAAAAGTTGTCACTCCATGGGCTCCTGGGGTTATGGACATGCTGGGCATTCAAATGTGCTCCCCCCATGGCCAGTAGGGTGGAAGGACCTGTGCATCAGGATAGGTCGTCATCTTCATAATGAGCCTCATTCAGATGGTGCACAACTGTTCTTGCTGGCTAGGGACAGGACAGTGAAGGAAACAGCCATCACTGACCAGAATAAAGAAGGAAGTGAAAATCTGTATTCATGTCAAGATACCCACCACTAGATTGGCCACATTATGACTGTGGAGACTGTGAACTTCAGGCAGGAAACCAACGTGGGAATGGGCAGTAGGGAAGTTGATGGACCTCTTCTAGCTTTCCTGGGACACATGAAGCATCAGTGGTATGTCTAGTGTAAGATGCTTCTGGTGGATGGGTCCACCCATGCCAGAGGCCTGATGGGCAAGGACAGCCCTGCCTGCAACTGCATGGGCTGGATGTGCCTCCAGTCTCACCAAACAGTTGAGTCTCTCAGAGCTCATCAGGGGAAGTGACACATGGGCAGTTCTGGCCCTGGAGGTGAGACTGGGGCTATGGATTTTGTCCAGAAGATTTCAAGGCAGGCCACACCTGCAGTGGAGGTGAGCAGCTCAGTTGCCTTCTCAGCCCTGGGCCCACAGTGAGGCACACATCTCAGTTGTTTCTAAGTTGCAAGTCACTGTCCTCAATGCACCAATCTGCTGACATTTTGGGAGCCATCAGAGTCTTTCCCACAGCCTGGGCTCTTGCACTGAAGTCATCATCCTCTCCCACCTGACTCATCCCTCACTGTACCATTCCCCTTCTAGAAGAGACTCTGGAGGTGAATCTGTTGAATGGGAAACTGTGGGGAGTAGTGATGTGAATTAAGTCATATGATTTCTTTGTGGTTGTGGTGTGCTTTCACTGGGATTCCCCTGTGCAAATGTATAGGGTTAACTTTCCCCAGTTGCTATGGCATGTCCTCTCTGGACAAATGTCCAGAGCTGTCAGTTTTAACCTTGAGTCACAGATGCTGTCTCCTAAGAAAAGAGCATTCTGAACATATAAAGATAACCATAATATCTCACGCATGTTGTGACCTTCAAGCCTGGCTGTTTTCCATAAACATTCTCACAAATAACCTCTTGATGATAAAGTCTATATGAGAAACATGTGGAGCCAGTTCTGGGTCAATGTTCCTCCATCAGAGGACAGTACCTACCTGATCCCACCTTGCCTTCTAAGTGCTTAGTTTTCTTAATCCTCTATCACCCCTTGTCTGTTTCTAAATTAATGGTCATGCAGGTCATGACAGAAGACACCACTGAGCATTCCTCTTTCTGCTCACTAGGTGAGTCAGGGAGCCTGTGCCCCAGTCCACCTCAGCACATTAATTTCTTCCAAATTAGGAACCTTGTACTGACCTGGGGCCCTGAACTGAGGTAAGCCCAGACAGCATCCTGTGAGGCAATTTCCATCACTGGGAATGTGCTGATACCTTATAGGGTGTGACCTTACACCTGTTCAAGCATTCTGCAGAGCCAGTCAAAATGTACTCACCTGGAGAAAGCTGACTTCAAGGCTCCTGGACTCAGCAGAGGGTCCTACACTCTCTGTGCCACTCTGGGAGTGCTTGAGGGTATCAGGGAAGGAAGCTTGACAGAGAAAGTAAACCACATTTGGCCCCACATGGTCCTGCCTGGACATTCCCCATACCCTCCCCAGTTGCTCTTGGACTTAATAGTCCCCCAGACAACACAAGCCCTAATCCCCCAGCACAGGATTCACTTCTGACATATCCTGACCAAGAAGAGAGAGCTTGAAAGTTCCTCCTGGGTATGGGGTACAAGTCCCAGGAAGCATCTGCAGAATTCCCTTGACTTGTACACTCACTCCTTCTGCTCCTAACTCACCCCACTGCCCTACTCACCCAGAGTGACACAACGCTGTTGGCAATTCTAAGATGAGGACTTTGAAGCCTCCAGAAGCTACATTAAAAACATGGGCACTGGTTTATATTTGTGGGGTTTAACTTCCCAGCTGGAGGTGAGCTATGGTAGTCAGGAGCATGATTCCAAACCTCTCTGACTCAGTTCCAGGCCAGAAGATGAGCATAGAGCTCCAAACCAGATGCCAGGACCCTAGGGTTGAGTCATCTCTGGGTAAATCTTCTAACCCCAGGCATCATATGAAATGGAGATACAGCTCTGCCCTAAAAAACTTCCATAAACTGCATGATGGGTGAGAAAAGGCTGTGCAGGTTATGGGTTGGAGGGTCAATGGGAAGGAATGAGAATATTTCTTGCATCAAGCAGATAAGGTACACACAGTGCTGAAATGCACTCAGGGAAAATCAGTGACAGTGGAAGGACAGACTTCAAGTGAAATTTCATTCAACCACAAACATGCCAGTGTGCCTTAGAATATCACCTTACTTTCTCATTTTGTTTTAATAGTCTATTAGTACCTCTAGGTTTGGCTGCAATTTGGACTGAGGTAGATTTCCTTTTAAGTTCTTAGTTTGATGTGTAAAATACTATGATTTGAGCCAAAATGAATCCTGGAACACACTGTACTGTGGTTAACCAGAAGGGCCTGTTCCCCTCAGTGAGTAGGGAGTTCTCCAAGAAAGAGCTGGGGTGGCAAAGGAGGCCTCCATCCTAAATGTCAGTGACCACAGATGACTGAAAGTCTGCCTTGGGCCTGCGTGATGAGGGCCTGCAAAATGTGAGAACTCTGTGCTACCTCCCTCTCCCCCAGTCTTAGCTGCACATGACACTCACCTTTGTGAGGTTGACTCCTGTCCAGTTCAGGGAAGTCTCTGTGCCAGGGCATGATGGTAGAAAAAGAGACTGACCTATTCTTTCTAACCACAGGGTCCTGGGAAGGATGGCTCTATGGAGGTGTTTCTACCTGGCTTGGTTTGTGGGAAAAGCATGGGATGGTCATGGCTTTGTTCCCTGGAGCTGCAGCCGCCAAAGTGCTCTGGCTTTTATCCATCATGAACATCTTGGGAATTGGAAAGGCTGAGAGTGGTGTTGCTATAGGTACCTCGAAAATGTGTGAATCCTTGCTGTCTGCCCTGAGGCTTGTGGGGCTGCCTGTGGTGTGGCCCTGGCAGTCCAGGTGATGTGGGAAATTGCAGCTGAAACCTCTGATCCCTAGGCTGCTCCATTTTAGCTTGGATGGGATACAGAGGTCTTGGGCTTGACCACAGATCTTGTGGACACAACACCTACTGTCATGGACAACCTTCTGGGTCACCAGGTCACTCCTCATGTAGAATGAGATCATTGAATCTTCAAAGAAATTGTCACTCCTGAAAGAGAATGGAGGGCAATGTAGGACTGAGTCCAGTGAGGATGGTGGGTTTGTCAAAGCCCCAAACAGCCAACTGTTTGGAAGGAGCATGCAGAGCATAAGCATCTGCATTTTCTAGCTATGACTTACTCTTACGCTGGGAGATTATTGCCAACCTGCTTTTAAAAACATGCTGGAGGTTGTTTCTGAACTGGAGTCGAGTGCCTCTGCTATGTGGACACTCAATATTGTTTACCTCTGTCCTGCTCACCCAAGGGAGCTTTGATCATTTGTGTCAGGCTTCCTGCACACTGGGGTTCCCACAATACTTCCTGCTTGCTCAATGTGGTTCACTCTTCCCCACACATTAGAAAATGTGATTGCTCACTGTGGTTCAGTCTTCCTTGCACATCCATCACACTGCAGTCTTGCTCATCTGGGTGTCTTACCTTCACCTCAACAGGTTTCCACAAATGTCTCACACTTCCTGCTTTCTCAGCTGTGTCAGTTTTCCTGACCCAGAGTAGAATTACACAGATCTCTCACACTTCCTACTTATTCAATGCTATCACACTAGCCTGCATCCCACCAGTTGTCCACATGTCCCTAAAACTGATGAACAGTCTTCAGTCACACACTACCAGCTTGCACAATGGCTGCCAAATCTTCCCAGCCCCCAGCAAGTTTGCATAGGTCTCTCATAGTGCCTGTTTGCTCACTGTGGGACAGCCTTTGCTGTACCACAGCAGGTTTTCTCATCCTCCTCCCACAACTTGCTTGCCAATGTGGGTGACTCTTCCATGCACCCCAGTGGGATTCCCCATACCCCTCACACTGCTTGCTTGCTAAGTGAAAGGCAATATTCCCTGCACCTCACTAGTATTTGGCATGTCCATCACAGTGCCTACTTGCTCACTGTGGGCAACTCTTCTTGCACCCCAACAGGCACCCAACATGTCCTCACACTGCCTACTTACTTAGTTGGGTCAGCCTTCCTGCAGCCCTGCAGGTTTCTCCTCATTCCTCACATGTTCTGCTTACTGAGTTTGGTCATTCTTCCCCACACTCCTCCAGGTGTCCAAATGCCCCTCACACTGCCGCCTCCTTTCTCCCTCTGGGTAAGTCTCTCCTACACCCCAGCAGATGTACTCACTGCCTTCAACCTGCCTGCTTGTTCAGCAGGGTCAGTCTTCCCTGCACACCAGCAGATGCCCACACTCCCCTCATACTGACATCTTATTCATAGTAAATCAGTCTTCTATATGAGCAACCCAGGTCCCTCATATACATCACACTGCCTGCTTGCTTGTCTGGGTTAGTCTGCCATGCACCCCAGCTGATTTCAACAAGGCAATCATACTGACTGCATGCTCAGTTTGGTCAGTCTTTCAAACACCCCAGCATTTTCCTAAGCCTGTAATAATCCTGTTAGCTAACTGAGGTCATTTTCCCCTACCCAGCAGAAGTATGTACTTGTCCCAACTTATAGTTTCAAAATGAGGGCATGGGAGCTCCTGCGCTGGTGTCATCATGGTAACATACTTGTCCCATCTTACAGCTCTAAAGCAGGGACAGAGAATCCCTTGACCAAGTGTGGTCACATGGCCATTCACATTCCTACCTCACACTCGATATCCATGACTCAAGCACTGGTCCAAATGGGGGCACAGGTAGAGGTGGTGCTGTGGTGCTCTGGAGGACCAGGTGGGCTGTGCTTTCTCCCACTCAGGGGACTTGCCTGTCAGCAGTGCAGGCCGACTGTGGTGGAGCAAGGTAGAGTGTCTTTGTTCTTGGAGGTGCTGCAGACATGAGTGGTTAGCTCAGCTCTGGAGGAGCAAGGCTTCTGACTGACTGCAGAAATGTTTCTCAGGGAGCCTGTTGATAAAAAGTAAGGAGAGGTGGGAAAGTGGCCTCATCCTGAAAGGTGTCATCAAAGGAAGGATGTATATTACACATCAAGGTCATACCCCAGGTGTGGCTTCCCTCCTGACACAACCCTGCTCTCCTTCTGCCTTCTGTGCAAGCAGTGTAGGTCATCTATTCCTTGCAACTCTGGACAAATCCCAGGAAGTGTGGCTCCCTGTGGTCCATTGTAAGCCCTTGGAGAGTAAGGACCTCCATCCTGATTTCAGATTTTGATTCAGCCTCATGAGGCAGAACATGGAATGCACCCTGCTGTGGATGTGGCCTGGGTTCCTCCTTCCTGCCCCTGCAAGCCCCCAGGTACAGCAAAGCTCCCATCAAAAAAAAAAAAAAAAACCCAAGAAACAAACCCCACATGTGATACTGAATCTTCTTAATATTTCTGGAACTACTCCTTCTCTGTGAACATCATCCTTGGGTCCCTTCAGGGAAGAGCTTTCTGTGAGCAAGTTGTTTCCTGCAACCTGAAGTCAATATTCAAACTGTGTCCCTCCTAGTCTGGTTTTGATGCTGCAGGCTTTATCCTGGATATATCTGTTTGGATTATGTGAAGAATTGGAAAGTGGCTGAAGGAAAAAAGTCAAGGGGTTTCCAGAAGTGTTAAAAAGAGAGACAGCTGGGTGTGGAGACACACGTTCTTGTCTCAGCACTGGAGAGGTTGAGGTGGGAGGAGGATTGGAGCCCAGAAGGTCACGCCAGCCTCTATTATACCTAGAGAGTCAATCTCAGAAAAAGAAAGACAAAATTTGTGTAAAGGAGAAAGTCTCCCTATGCCACAAAATTCCTACCAGCTGAAACAAGTGATGGGTCTCTATGAATCACTTTTAAAAAAATGAAAAATAACATGGTGTATCTGCTTGGAGCCCAGTAGGATGGATCTCTCAGGACTGAAGGGAAGCAGGTCTCCACCTATGAGCTCCACAGTAGGGTCTCATGGAATTGATGGATTCAGGGTCTTGCCCTCCACTGAACCAATTTTCAGGAATAGTAACTTTAGCTCTCTGAAGTATCCATAATGCACACATGAAGCACTGGTAGAAAGGAAGAAAGCATTTGATCCATTTAGCAGAAGGGATCAGAGCCTTCCCAAAGACTTGCTCACATCATCTGGGAGGTGATGTGGACTTTGTCAGTTTCACCACAGTACAATAATCCATAAATGTCAGTGAGGGGGGAGCCAGGGCTAGGGAAGAACCCAGTGGAAGGGGTGAGGGGGAGCTCTCAGTCCAAAGGGTCAGAGGTATCTGACAAATGTCAGGGGAAAAGAGGCTAGGTATCAAAATTAAAAGCAGACCTGATTGAGACAGAGTCCCACTGTCAATCAGTTATGTGACTTTGGATCATTCCTGTCTAGCTTTAAGAGGTGCTTGTTAGTGGGATTTATACTAGGTCTATGCTTTCAGGGAGATGGTCAAGTCAGAACTGCTGTCACATCCTTCTGTTAGTATGGTTGGCAGGTGTGAATGCAGACATCTCCTTACCTACAAAAGGGATGGATCCAGAGCAAAGGTGGGAAAGCTCTTGACAGGGACAGCAAGGGAAATGTTTTGCCTCAGGGGAGTTTTATGCAATGAAAATGGAATGCCTACACAAACACAGTTCAGGTCAACAGAAAGATCTTCAGTTCTGCAAAGTTTCAGTGTAAGGCAGGAAATAAATTACATTTCCTTACTGGAAAAACAGAAAAACTTCACAGAGCAATTAACAACAAGCTCTTTCATGAATAGTGGTCAGATGATGACTCCTTGCTCCCTCACAGCCTAAGCTCAGCTGGGAACCCTCACTGATGACTAAGCTCAGACTCTTGTTGATGGTTTTTTAGCCACAATACACTTTATAAGAACGTTGCAAACTTGAAACTCTAGATTCTCCACTGAGAAGCAAGGCAAACCACCTATCTTCTTCAGAAAGATCTCACAGTGCTGAACCTCTGACATGCAACTAATGACTTCCCCCTTGTAACTGAACCTCCTATCAGTTAAGAGAATATACCCTCATGAACAGAAAACCAAGGGTCCAATGGAACAATTTAGAAGACAAAACATTGACCAACTACTCAATTGTTACACTAACGATCTTCCTGATCATTTAATAAACCTTCCCTCACTCAGCTCTTGGTGCTGAAGCCAGTGCCCCTGGCCTGGTGATGAACTCCCCATGACTGCTTTGGTATCTATCCACACACAAGGTCAGGAGCCCTGTGCCCTGGAGTCAGCTGAACACATCTACGACACATCAGATACAACAAGGTGGAAAGACATGCATGGGGAATCAAGGAATTTCCCACCAGAGACAGCACACCAGGCAAATTAAAAGTTGCTTTGAAAGTCTGTGCTACTCTTCATGAAGAATAAGAGGAAATGGGCTCATTAGCCTTCCCCCAGGAAGGCAAAAAACAGATCTCCACCGCAGCTCTTCACCCCAGGCCCAGCTGGCCACATAATTTCCAGGGCCTGGTGTAACCTGAAAAAACAGTACCCACTGCTGAAAACTTACAGGACCTCAGGACAGCAGGACCAAGTGCTGGTATGCCTGCAGTAGCATTCTGGACCTATGCAGCAGCACAGGGCATAAACCCACATGGCTGGTCCCAAGTCCAGGGGACCTGAACCTGGTTTCCCATCAGTAGTAACCTGAGGAAATTATTTTTTTAAACTTTATATGTTATTCACTTTATATGTTATTCCATCAATGCTACCATAACTTTATATGTTATTCCATCCATAACTTTATATGTTATTCCATCAATGCTACCATTTCAAAGTGCAAAATTCTGTTGTTAGTACCTTCCCACAGGTTTACTGATGTCATTTATATGTCCAGATTTGCTAACCACTCCAAAATGAAACCTGCCATCAAAACCCAATGATAAATTTCTGATCCCCCTTCACCTGTATTCTCCCAGGGTGATGTGGAGGAATCCTGGATTCTATATCGACAATAATCACACAGGACTGAGGGCCAAGCATTATTGCAGAGGCTGGATAGAACAGGACTGTGGAGAGCAGTGACTGAGACTAGGGGTCTCTGATGACCTCATGGCTATGGCATGCCTGGTGCCTGTGAATGTTTGTGTGGAAGGGCACAGGATACTTAGCTGCTGTGGCAATTCCCTGCATGAGGGGGCTCTGGGCAAGAGTACTATCAGCTCTGACCTTGATCTCAGCACATAGCTCCTAGGAATAAAGAAATTCTTATGCTAGATGACCACAATGTTTCACCAGTTTCACTTCTCCTATTTCTACCCATCTTATAGTAACTTTTAACAATGTTCTTTCCTGAGAGCTGCACAAGGCTCCTAACATTGCACTTTGTAACTGTGGATTGAAACTGAAGAAAAGTTATATAGATGTCCTAGTTTCAGTAACTTTCCTGAATACAAAGAATAAAGCTTGCATAGTCTTTCACCTGATAAGACATATATAAATAAAGATTTCTGGCATAACTCTTTAGATCTGCATCTGCAACAGAGAGCAGAGCTCCACCTGATTGCAGGTTTATCTTCAAAATGTGTTTTTATGAGTCTTTATTTTTCTAATCCCCCTTTGCCTCTCAAAATAACTGCAATATTGGCCACACTGGTCATGCAGAGGACCCATAGAAAGGCAGATAGTTCCCATGTGTGAGAGCTGAAGGAGGAACAAGGTGACAAACTGGTACATAAAAGTGGGGTCCATGGCCTGATAATATGTTATAAAACATCTTTTGCTTCATTGTGACCCACATTTCTTGTTTTGCCATTTGAGTACAGTGAGGTCCAGAGGTCCCCATGATATCTGGTCTTGACTGGCATCTGCTCTACTTGCAAAGGGAACCTTATGGGTATTTCAGCCTCTAGAGAAGACTGGTGACTCTGTACCTATGCTTTCCAATTCCTGCTGGAAGCCTCAGACCTTGCAGATGCTCTGTAACCACTTATGCATGTCTTCCTTTGTCTGCTACCAGGTAAAACATGTGATCACTGGTCTTGAAGATGCACACAAAGCCACATGGCAGCCCCTTTTTGTGAAAGACCACATTGCAATGCACCTGCTTACAGAGTCTCAGGAAGATGATCTGCAAAGTCTTCTTGGACTGGTGATGCTTCTAGTATTCCAGGACACCTGGGTCATCACCTTCCTGGTTGTTCTTCAGGATGAACCAGCATTTCCTCCAGGCCTGAAATCCACCAGAAGGAGTAAGAAGAGGTAAGAAATTCACTCATTATTTCAAAGTTTTTTCTCCTTAATTTTATTTTGAGATGAGGTCTTCCTAAGTTGCACAGGCTTTCCTGGAGTTTGTGATCCTCCTGCTTCAGCTTTCTGGATTGCTGGGCCACCATGCTAGGTGTTCCAAAGTTTTTCATGGTTCACTAAGATAATACTGCAGAGTGTGGAACCTTCAGGCTGCTTATGACACCAAACTTGTCCTATCATAGATAAAAACAACAGAGGCTTGACTTGATGTAGTGGTCCTCTCCAGCTATGGTCCAGTTTTGTTACTTCTCTTCAGAGCAAAACCTCAAAGTTTTCTACACTACCAGTTCTTTGAATGACATTGAAATTTTTATTGCAAGGATGAAAGTTAGAGGAAAGTGGCACACATTTTTAATGTGCAAAATTATAAGAGCTCTCATAATTTGCCTTCCAGTGATAATACCCTTCAGAATGAAGAGGTAAGGGAGATGTTCTCCAGTGAAGGCAAACCATGGACTTGACACTAGCAATTCTGCCCTGTGGAAGGGCCAGAGGATGTATCTTTCTGGAAAGGAATGGTAAAAGGAGGGCCTAGGTGATCTCAGGAGGAAGAAAATACCCAGCAAAGAGAAGAGTATGTTGATATAACAGGCTCTTCTCTCCTTGAGTCTCTTGACTCTTGTTTGATTATTGAATCAAAAGCCAAAGCACCACCTGATTTAGGAAAATACTTAGCATGGGGACATGTGGAACAAGGAAATTTCTCTCAAAACCACATCAAGAGCTGGACACAGTGATGTGCACCTGTAATTCCAGTGGCTCTGGAGGCTGAGGCAGGAGGATCAAGAGTTTATAGCCAACCTCAGCAAAAGTGAGGTGCTAAGCCACTCAGTAAGATTGTCTCTAAATAAAATACAAAATAGTGTTGTGGATGTGGTTCAGTGGCTGAGTGCCCCTGAGTTCAATCCCTTATAGCTCCCCACCCCTCAAGCAAAACAAATTACAACTAGGCATTTTAGATGCAAACACATTTATCATCAATATTGTATTGGAAGACAGAAGAAAGATAACAGCTAAAACAACTTGAAAACAAAGAATAAGCTGGAGAAGTTAGTCCACCAGACTGTCAGACTCATGGCATGACCACACTTATGAAGACCACCTGTGATGACTGACAGACATGGAGACATAGAGACAAGAGACTGGAACAGAGCACTAGAAAGAGACCCAGAGAAATGTGTCAAGTGGCTTTGCATAAAACTAAGAGACTAATTCAGTGAAAGAAGGGTGGCTTGTCAACAATGGTGCAGGGAAAGCAGTCATTGACCACTGCCATAAAGGAAATGAGTTGTTTCAAACCTTACACAAAATTAAAGTAGACTATGGAAATTAAAGAAAACACAACATTGTAAGATGCAGTGTGTTGGTGAACTTCTCATAACTGTGAACAAAACACCTGACAAGAGCAGCTCAGAGGAGCACAGGATTACTTAAATTTATGGTATCAAAGCATGGTCAGCCAACTCCACTGCAGAAAGCTCATTGTGGATGGACATGTAACAGGAAAGCTTCTCAGCTCTTGGTAACCAGAAAGCAGGAGAAACAGACAGTTAGTGGACTTACAGTACCCCAGGCAGCACCCTGGGATCCAATTTCTACAGCCAAATTCCACCTGCTTGTCACTTTCTACATCTCTCAGTAAGTCATTATATATATATATATATATATATATATATGTATATGTATATATAATAAATATATAGAAAACATATATATATATATATATATAAAAATATATACAATACAGGGGATGGAACCCAAGGCCTCACACACGCTGGGTAGACGCTATACCACAGAGTTATAACCAGCCTGCTTCAAATTATTAATCCACTGCATGGGTGAACTCACTGAGGAGATGAGTTAATTCACTGATGAGTGCTTATAATTCAGTTTTCTTACCTCTGAACACTGCTACACTGACACCTGAGCATTTGGGGGATGTTTTGGACCTAAAAACTAACACTTAGGAAAACAACAGTTATATAAATGGGGAAACCTTTGGGACATAGGATTAAACAAAGCATTCAAAAATTTGCCAAAAAAATTGCAATCTGGAATAGAAAAGATTAATACACTTATAAACATCTACTCAGTGAAGAACCTGGTTCAAGAGATAAAAAGGATAAGTTACAGGCTGAGTGGAAATACAAACTCTGTGTGGTGGCTATGCCTTTCATCCAAAAATGTGGGAAGTTAAAGCAGGAGAAACACCTCAGTCTTAATTCAAGGACAGCCTCAACAAATTAGTGAGATCCCAATCTTAAAAATAAAATTAAATAAATAAATAAGAACTGGGATATAGATCAATTTATAAAGAATCCCAGGGTTCAATCCCCAAGAAACCCCATGATAAAAAAGAAAGAAAGAAAATGCAAAACACACTTGGAGAATAGGACTACTATCTTAAGTCTGTAAGGTATTATCAAAATTCAACATAAAATAAAACAAAGCTAAAAGAAAATGACAAAAGACTTGAGGGGGCATGTTCTATGAGAATACAATCACATGAAAGGAGTTCAATTCTTGGGATAAATTCTAGTTCTTGGCTTGCAGCAGTTAATATATCAAGTGTGTAAACTTGCAGAGAGGAGCATTCCACCCTGACCACCTAGGAATGTAAACAACAGCCCCAAGTTGACCTAGTGTTACCAAGGAAATCTGTATAGGAACCTGCTGGTCTGATCTCCTGTGGCACATTGTGATTGGGCAAGAAACTTATAAAATGTATGGTTTTTCCTGCAAAAAAAATAAGTTTGCAGGCTGCTTGCCTCAAGTCTGCTCCTACCCAACTACCAGGGTCTGGGTCCTGACTCTGTGGCTCTTACTTATGCTTGAGCTAGGCTGGCACACCCTACATTCAATGTCCTTAGGCAAGTGAATTCCTGAACTAAAATGAGTGGGCAAATGGTTGAGCCAAAAGACTGGTACAATCATGGACCAGGACACCACATATTAAAGAGAAGATGAACTGTTGACACACAACAGCTGGGACAATTACCCAGAAACTCATGCTGAAAACATCTCAACCATAACACACCATCTGAATCCACTGAAGCAATACTGGTGAGATGACCAGCTCACAGACACAGAGGACAGCTTCATGGATGTCAGGGGAGAAGAATGTGGCAGGGTTTGGAAGGGGCATAGGTGAAGAGAAAAGGAGAGAGGAGGGGCCCTCAGCACTGGAGGCCTTCTGCATCCTGACAGTGCTACTGACAGCACCTGATGAGGCCACAACACAGGGTTTCAAATGAGGTCACCCAGGAAGACTGGGTAAAGGGCACCAGGTCTCTCTTCACAATTTCTGACTCAGAGTGGGTCTTCAATTTTCTCAGTATAAAACATTTACTACTTTTAAAGAGTTCGGGCTACAAGACAAAACTAGATGACTCTGCTGGCAGGATGAAAAATACTGAATTAATTAGAGGTGAATGATCCACGCACAGAGCCTGGCACAGAGATGAGCTCCCAGGTGGCTGTCAGAAATGAGCAATGCTCAACCTCAAGGTGGTGGGAGGGTCATACATAGCCAGGGTATTTAGTCTGGTGGGAGTCAGTCAAGGATTACTGGGTGACATTAGCTCAAATATGGTTTCCACATTTCTCACCAGACAAGTGGCTTGCTGGTAGCACCATTTACTGAGCAGGTGTGGGGTGCAGGTTTCTGGATGTGGTGAGTCTGTGCTCACTGGGAGACACTAGAGGCAGCACGTTTCAGCTGGATATGCAGGTTTGAGTTCTGAAATCTCCCCTGGGAGGGAAATTTAATGGAACTTCAGACTCATGGTTGTAGCATAGGAATAAGTCTCATCTGGGAGGTTCAGAGGAGAAAAACCAGCAGCATGCATGCAAGTTGCCTTTCTCAAGACAAGAATGAGACATTGCAAGAAAGACCCATTGGAAAGAAGTGGAAAGGTGCTGCTCATCTTCCCTTCACTACAGCTTTAAATTAGAAGAAACAAAGGGCACAGCAGCACTGATGGTCAACAGCAGCTGCAAACCACTAAAAGTGACCACAAGGGTGGGGGAGGACCGGTCCCTTCTTGATCCTCAGCATGAACACCCATGGTATCTGTGACTCCCAGAAATCCACTCTTTTTCTTCCAAGCCCTCAAAATAAACTTTGAAATTGGTTGAATTTCCAACTGGGGAGAGTCTGTAGAGAAGGCACCCCAGTCTGCTCCTACTGACTGCCAGCCCCATGAATTCTCCCAGCACCCACAGCTGCCCATACTCACACAGAGTTGCCACTTCTTTTCTGAGGGTGATTTTCTCAGACAGTCAGTGTGCACCACCTGGCTCCTATCCATGCTGCCAACCTTGATCACCTTAAGCATGGAGTTGGGGGCAGAGCCTGAGGAGAGCAGTGCTATACACGTCTATGTGAGCAGGTGCTCTTGGAACCACGGATGTGGCTCCCACCATGACCCCTAGTCCAGTGCTCCCTTGTGCACAGCAGGAGATCGCCAGGTTTCTGTGAAAAATCACCCTGCCAGCGCTCTCAGAAGAAGGGGGAGGAGGCTGAATGCCCACTGGATTTTGTGGGGTGGGGAGATGGAAGGGGTGGAGTTAAGGGAAGGAGCCACATCTCTTTAGAGCCGATAGAGTATTCATAGAAAGTGGACGGGTAGGGTTCTGAGGATAGCTTGGCTTTCTGTCCATTTCCAGAATTTTAAATTCCAGCAGGTCATGGTCCCACCCCAATCAAAGGAATTTCACTCTTTCATTCTGTTTGTAAAACTGAAACCCTATCCCATTCCTGGCCTTCCCAGTCACTCTGAGAGGATTCCAAGTTTGTTCCCTTGGCTAACTTCCTTCAATAAGCAGTGTGATGCTGGAGACACAAAACACCATATCTGTGAGGCTGTAACCTGGACCAGACATCGCCTAAACTTTGCAGAGGGCCAGCATCACCAGAAATCCTTTAACTTCTGGCTTGGATGGGTTCCAGAACCCCCACAGCACCAAAACCAAGGGGTGGTTATGTCATTCATAGAAAATGGAGTAGTATTTGCATGTAACCCTCACAAACACTCCTGCATGCTCTAAACCATATGGACATTACATATAATACCCAGTAGATACAAACACTAACAGGTTAGGCAGTAATAACAATGAAAATGTACCTATTTATTTAGTACAGATAGAATTGTTTCTAGATATTTTGCAGCTAAGGTTGGTTGGATATGATAATGTGGATCTGCACATACAGAGGACCAGCTATATCCTAAACTTCTGAGAGACATAAATATCTAAACATTTAAAAATCTAAACACTTAAAGTCAAGAAAAATCAGTAGAGGTGATCTAGCCTAAGAAATGTGGTGTTGACTTCCCTCATATCCTAGTGACTGTGCTGAGTCCAACAGTTGCAGCACCCTAGAAATCTGCATGGTTTTGCTGCAGCTGAGGTGTATGATGAAGTCAGGTTCACCGTGCCCATCTTTCCCAAGAGTTTGGTCTTTTGCAGACCCATGGACATTATTGCAACTTTACAAGACTGGAAGTTAGTTGGGGATAGGTCACATTCTGCCAGAAGCACCTCAGGGTCATTTTCCCTTAAACACAAGGTCCTGGAATGTTGTTTACAATTCCATATGGAAATATAGTGTCTTGAAAGGTTAGTGTGGCTCCATGTCTTCTGTGTGCACATCCTGCTTCTCTGGTTCTCCCACCACCAAATTAATTTCCATTTGCAAGCTAATTGAAAGCCTAACCAAGAGAATTCTTTTGTAACTATCGAAGAGTCCCAGTCAATCACAGCAGGAAGATCTGAATTGACCAAATGAGACAAACACCAATTACAACATGCAAAGCTGACTTTGTTAACAGTTGAGATGTTTTTTACCTTGCAACTTTTTTCTGTCTCTAAGTGCTGCCTGATGCTGTGCCTCTACTGTTTCACCTGTGCCCCTGAATTACAACTTATGACTTGTTCAATAAACTGCTTTGTTTAACTGGTCAAAAGTTCTTCATTTAAAGTGACTTTGGAATCTAAACTAAAAGTTTATGAATTTAAATGTAATTATGTTTCAGTGATACAACTTTGATGTTTATAACCTATTTGCATGCTTAAGAAATCTAATAATTTTTAAAGTAAAACTATTGCTTATCAGTGTTTGTGAAGAATAATATGGTATTGAAGATTATGCCTTCTAAAAATAAGCAATATTTAATTTGAACAAAGAATAATTCATCCACAACTTAAGAAATTATTCCAAATCTTATAAACATTAAACATCTCAACATCATTTTTAAAAAAATTATGAAGGAAAAAAATAACTCAAAATAATAAACTACAGAAAATTATGTTGAAACTAGTGTTTAGATTTCAAGACCCTATTACCGACTTTGGCAAGTTTTATGCTACATGACATGCTAGTAATAATCACATTCTATGATTCATCATTTTGCATGGTTTTGCTGGGAATTGTACCCAGGACTCCATGCATGCTAGGTAAACCACCACTGAGATACATACCTCAGTTTCTAATGTTAACTTTTAAAACAGATTTCTGTTCATTTTAGATAATATAACAAATCACTGGTAGTTTCCAGTTTCCCATGTTTTATGACCTTAAATTATGGAACTTCAAAAATGTGGTTGTAGTAAGCTCATGCATCAATAGTGCAATTGAAACAATTTATAAGATCATGAAGCAAAATAGGAAGAAATGGAGATTACAAAGGCAGACTTGAAGCAGAATTCATTCTTAAATCAGTTTTAGTATTAATTGCATGGGGCCATGGCTGACGTTCTAAAGTCCCAAGAAGTGTGTGCACCCTACATCTTTTATAGGTTAAAGTCTCTTTTGTTCTCCAGTTCTCTCCCCCGTTATCTCTCCTTCCTGCCTGTGTGACTAGGCCTGGTTTGTCATTAAGTGAGAAACCATGGGCAGGGGGAGGGCCTGGGTGATTCAGGCAGATAAGGGCCCAGGGGGCAACAATTAGCAGCCCCTTGTTTGCAGTCCTTGATAAAGGCAGGTAAATTTGGTGACATTCCATTCTTCCAGGGGCAGTCCCCAACTTCCAGAGGCAGATGGTTTTATGGCCTCCATTTCCTTGATTTGACCTGATCCCCTATTTCTACACTAACTACCTGTTCTTAATTCTGGCTTCACATAGAAACAAAATGATGTACCCATTTGTGTACATTGAATCAAAATGCAGTCTATAAAAAATTAAAAAATAAATAACTTAAAATAAAAAAAAACAAGTGTCTATTTCTTATAAAAAATACTGACTTAGAAAAAGGATTGTTGTGCCCAGTGGCTCGAGACCCCACAAAGACCACCAGAAACCATGATCAATGCAAGCAACAAAGAGTCATTTATTAGCAAGCTCGAGCCTGGTCCTCCACACACTCGGTAACCGGTGACGCTAAGAGGCCCCGAGCTCTTTGTTAGCAGGGTTTTTATAATAAAAGACAAGCAGTTTTACAGTGTTCTTTTAATTGGTTAACATACGAAATTGTATACAAAGCATGTTAGTTTAAGTTCTGGGTCTCCCTGACCTCCGAGAGGAGGGTTGTCATCATCTTTAAGTTTGCTTTTTGGGTCAGCCACATGGGCTTTACAGATAAGATAAGAGACAAGATGAAAATTCTTTGCAGCTTTTATGAGGGGTTGAGGGCAGTTTGGGGAGAGCCTCGTATTTACACAGGTGAAAGCTTTTTCTATCTTTTCAGGATCACATAACCTGTTTTACAAGAAAATGAGGACTTGGACTTCTGGAAAGATGTAATAAGCACTCTTCACACTTTCTCTCCCCAAACCTACAACTAGATGCCTGGACTGAAATATGCAGAGCAACTCCATAAGTAGCTCTGAAAGGTGGATAAGCATAGCATACTTAAGTATCTTAGAACCAGATGGGAAATCTGGTGGTTACATTCATGTGGAATATTTTTCTGTCTCTCCTATATCTCAACTTAGTATTGCAATGGCTCAATGAAGTAGAACTACCAATGGCACACACACATGTCAAAGTCTCAAGCCAGTTCTCTTTGGCCAGAGGAGGGAATGGTCATCAAATGACTCATGTGTTGGAACTATCCAAAACAGGACTT
Organism: Sciurus carolinensis; assembly: GCF_902686445.1. Lineage (NCBI taxonomy): Eukaryota > Metazoa > Chordata > Mammalia > Rodentia > Sciuridae > Sciurus > Sciurus carolinensis. Next base: position 5,575,966 of record NW_025920104.1, read on the forward strand.
TTATTTTTTTTATTTTTAATAATTTCTTAACATGGTAAAAGAATTTTACATTACAATCCAAGGGTGGTAAAGTGAGGGGGCAGCAGAAAAATTGAACAAAAAGGGAATCTGAGAAACACATGGTAGGAGGAGGGAAGGGATTTAGCTGGAAAGGATGGGGGCGGGGGTCATTAGGGGCACTGCCCAACTAAAATACAATTGGTTTGTTACTGAACACTATTCGTGGGAAGACAGCATTCCAACTCCTTTTCTACAGAATACTGGGAGTAAAAATGATGTCTCCCAGGTGGAAGTATGATTGGGGGTTGGAAGACATACAGGGAAGAATAAAAGTCAGAAACAGACACAGAGTCACTGGCAGACTGACCACAAATATCAACTCTCATTAGCATGAGAATGAAAAGCTGGGGGAAGATGGTGGTTAACAAAAAAGCTGTAACAATAAATGATATCTCTGGAAGGTTGAAGAGAGAGATGATTCTTCTATGGTTTTGACTTGCCTGGTGTACTTTCACATGCACACACATATACACACAAAAGACTGCTTTCCCAAGAAGCACAATACTATAAATAAGAGAAATATTTCCCAAAGGAGCAGCAGCATCTGGACCTCACAGTTGCAGGCGTCTGATCCCAATGTACAAATGGCCTGGGAAAAGGCAATTAGGAGTCAGACGACCAGCCATTGCAAGCACCAGAAAGGATCAAGTTAGAGAGGAACAGGCCTAGACCAGATATTAATTGTGGAGCACTTGCCTATTGTGCATGAGAACCTGGGTTCAATCTCCAGCAACACCCAAAACTGAGCATTTGTGCCTTACCTTTTTAAAAAAACAGTGGTTTCTTCAGTACTGACTTTATTATTTTGTGTAATTTTGAAAAGGAAGTTGAGTATTAATGTATGATAAAATATGTTTTCCAAAATCAGGTTAGACACCTGGAAGAGGCAAAGCTGTGTGCAGGAAAGGGGATGGACTCACAGGCACTGCTGTGAAATAGAGTCAGGATTTGGAAAACAGTCAAAGGTTTTTAATCATTGTTTTTAAATTTTTATTGTGTCCTTGAAAATTAGAGCATTGGATGAAAACTCTTTTATTTAAAAACAGAGAAAAATCACCTACAATGGTGCCTCACAAGATATTTATATTGCAGTATTTGACCTACTTCTTTCCATCTTTTGCTCACAAAGATTTCTCAGATCTTCTGCATGTATACCAGTTATGTTGCCAGAATAAATCTTTATTAATGCAGAAATCCATCCCTATGTCAATTACTCTGACCAGGAAGGTGCACTACTTTCTCATTGGTAAGGTTGGATTACAAATGTCATGCCTGGATATGGAATAGAGTCCTGGCTACCAGTATTAACCAGGTTAAGAAAATGAAAGGGAATCCCCAATAGGAAATTGCACTCTGGGCATGGAACACACCTGTAACCCCAGCTACATGAGAGGCTAGTGTAGGAAGATCACAAGTTCAAGAAGCATTCATAGAGACCCTGTATCAAAATTTAAAAAGTGTTGGAGTCTTAAGCAATGAGGCAAAGGAAGGGGACATAACCCAACAAGGCCAGATCAGGATAGGTAGGGCCAGCTGACCACCCGCACCCAGCCCTCAAGGTGGAGGACAATCAGATGTGTCAGGGAGACCAGTCACAGAGGAACTCATTTATTGAGGATGTCACACAGCTTTTAAGTACAGTGGAAGCTAGGCGGGAACCAATCAGCTTAAAGGTCAGCAAGGCTGGGGGGGGATTCACACAGGTGAGAGTCCCATAGGACTATATGGCAAGCACAAGCTGATCACATTTGAGGAACTGTTGTTATCCAATCCCTGATGGTGGTCTGATTTATTGTCATTAACTTTTGAAACCACCTTTGAGGCCTTGATATTTCTCACTCACCAGAGAGTAAGGAGTCAGCCTTAGTTAGTTAATGTGTCATTAGTCCCAACAAAAAATATAAAACAAAAATGATTGGAAGTGCAGTTCAATGGTTGAGTTGTCCAAGGTTCAATTTTCAGTACTACCTAAATAGAGAAAATTGAGGAGGTCTTCCCTGAAAAAATGGTAGCCTAGTGGAGGTAAACCTGCTCACTTCAGAGAAAAGGGAGCATTTTTTCTCTGAACTTGCTACATTACATGAACTTTCTTCCCAAAGATCCTAGTCCCAGATCCACAGGTACTTTACTAGATGTGAGGACAGGCTGTTCCTCTCTGATTACCAAAGGCAACATTAGAACAGGTAGGTTCAAATACTTTATTTAGAATTTCTATGCTTGCACATTGCTGGTGGGGTTGCAAATTAGTGCAGCCACTCTGGAAAGCAGTATGGAGATTTCTCAGAAAGCTTGGAATGGAACCACCATTTGACCCAGCTATCCCACTCCTTGGCCTATACCCAAAGGATTTAAAATCAGCATACTACAGAGATACAGCCACATCAATATTCATAGCTACTCAATTCACAATAGCCAGATTGTGGAATCAACCTAGATGTCCTTCGATTGATGAATGGATAAAGAAACTATGGTATATATATACAATGGAATATTACTCAGCCATAAAGAATGATAAAATTATGGCATTTGAAGGCAAATGGACGAAATTGGAGAATATCATGGTAAATGAGATAAGACAATCTCAAAAAACCAAAGGAAGAATGATCTCACTGATAAGCGGATGATGACACATAATGGGGGGGTGGGAGGGGTTAGTGTTAGGGTTAGGGTTAGGGATAGGGAGGGGGACAAGAATGGAGAAAGAAAGGACTGTAAAGAGGGAAAAGAGGTGTGGGAGGAGTGGGGGGAAGGGAAAAATAACAGAATGAATCAAACAATATTACCCTATGTAAATTTATGATTACACAAATGGTATGCCTTTACTCCATGTACAAACAGAGAAACAACATGTATCCCATTTGATTACAATAAAAAATAAATAAATAAAAGTCCAAGTCAAAAAAAGAAAACTCTACCAATTTGACAATAGTAATCCCACTGAATCATGAAAAAAAAAAAAAGAATTTCTATGTTTGTAATTCACTTTAAGTTTCTGAGCCTCAGTTTCCTTCTCTGTAAGGTTACTATCTCAGGGGATTAAGGTGGTGCAGTGATATCCTGAACAGAAGGTTTTTGAACCATGACTGGCATGTGCTGTCAATGTGAGAGAAAGAACTCTGAACAAGCCTTAGACCATGTCATGGATCTGGCAAACTTCAGGGATCACAGATACTCACCCAGAAGCCAGGCTTATTCAGGGCATTGACAAGGCTTGACTTTAAACTCCTTGCTTGTCCCAGAGAAGGAAGACACATGATTCACATGACAAGATTAGTCCTGCTGAGAACTTAGCACCCATTTCTTTCTTCAAGAGTAAAAATTGAAGAGATTGTGCACATCTTCTAGGTATGAAAAAGTGCCTGAGGGGACCATAGGCATTAACATGCCTGCAAAATTTGTGCAGGATAATGGAACTTGTTTGTCAGTCATTATGACAAGGTGGAGTAAAAGGCAATTCACACCCCCAATGTGTTTACCTTCTGTCCTGTGTGGGCTTGTTCCTGCCCCATTCCTGACTACCTCTGAACCTTGAAGAGACTTTGGGCCACACAGCATGGTCCCTGCCATAGACACCATAACTCCCCTCTGTTTATGCTTGCTGCCAGGATACCAGGAGCTTCCAGAAGAATGGAGTGATATAGTTTTTGATCTTAAAGAACCAACATGCATCTGTGCCAAGGGTCTGATCCAAGCATTTGTGTTCCTCTGCATATACTCTACTCTTCCCTGTAACCTCAAGGACCACAACATAGGGTGCTCCTCCATGCTCCACCATTCTCATTTAACCAATAGAGAGGACATTGCAAGCTAGAAGTCCTGAAAAGCAGTAGTCACTTAGAAGCATCTAATAACAGTAAATAAATTATTTCCTTTTACTATTCTGCTTCTTTAAAACAATATATTAACTTAAGACTGAAGTGATTTTTTTTTTAAATAAAAGGTGGAGAGAATACCTATCATAAACAAATCCCTGGATTCAATCCCCAGTACCACAGAAAAAGTCAATAGAAAAACAAAGTACAAATTGTAGGTAATAATCAAATAGGGCCAATAGAACAGGGGAAGTTGACACCCTAGTGATTGTGGAAGCTAAGACCTGGGCTCAGTGGTCTGGATTAAATTCTGGATCTAGCTGTTAACTTCAATGAGGATTTGAAATCACTATGGCATGCTTCCTTTGTCCACAAAAGGAAGGTAACAGGAGTGCCTATTTCATAGGCACTCCAAAGATTAAATAATGTCACTTTCAGATGAAGGATCCAGATTATCTCCTAGCATAGAATAATCAGTGATCATTCAAAAAGGCTTAGGTGTCGGGGCCTTTAGCCCCCTTGCTCTTCTCGACCAGTGACAAGGGAAGGGGGCACTCCCCAACAAGGTCAGACTGGGAAAGGTAGGGCCCACTGACCACCCCCCAGCCCTCTGGGCAGAGGACAATCAGATGTGTCAGGGAGACCAGTCACAGCAGTATCGTTTATTGAGGAAGTCACACAGCTTTTATGTAGGGTGGAGGCTAGGTGGAAACCAATCAGCTTAAAGGTCAGCAAGGCCCAGGGGGTTCATGCAGGTGAGAGTCCCATAGGACTATATGGCAAGCATGAGCTGATCATTCACGGAAGAGTTGTTAGCCAATCCTTGATGGTAGTCTGATTATTGTCATTAACTTTTGAAACTGCCTTTGAGGCCTTGACCTTGCTCATTCACCAGGGAGTAAGGAGTCAGCCTGAGTTAGTTAAGGTGTCATTAGTCCCAACACTTAGGGTCAGGGTTGTAAATGGAAAAACAAGATGATGCAGAACAATGTCCACAGCATGCTCTCTTTTGTGCTGAAAGACTAGGAATTTGTATGCTTAGTTTTTCTTGAGTTTGCAAAAGACAGTACTAGCATTTCTTATTTTCTCTTTTACTTTGATAAATGTTATGAGTCTATGTATGCTAATTTCTTCTTCACAATTTCTGTTACCTATGTAGCATGTTTTAAGCTGAAACTTACAACTTAGTCCTTAGGTAACAGAATATTGGAAGGAACTATAAAAATTTGATGAGTCATTCAAATAACCCTGAATGCATAGCAGTGACACCTGAAATTGTCCATTTTATTGCAAGAAGAGGGTGAGAAATTTCTTCACATGTCTGAATTTTATCTGTATATTGCTAGGTGGAAAGCAAATTGTTTTTTTGTACAGAATTTCAAACATGAACAATAGAGGAACATGAATGCTAAGAGGCTGTGGTGTGTGAGGGAGAGATGGAAATAAAGCTGCCCTGGGTTTGATCTGAAGATGACTGTCCAGTGGATGTGCCCCTGTGTGGTTGGTAGTTGTTTGAGGAGTTTTGATCTCCTACCCAAGCAGTCAATACAATTATCTCTGGTTTGATTTTGTTGCTGCTCAGTGCTGGCATGAGCTGCTGGTGATGGTGTACATTTGCCTCACATGGGTCGAGTGACAGGTAGTGTCTGAAGGCAATGGTTCCTTGCTATCTACATACACCTCACCAGATGGGTGACCCCTAGTGAAGATTACACTGGTTCTGATGGGCATAGTAGATATGATGGGTGGTGGGAAAAGAATGTCTGACACATGTGACTGTACTGGACATGGTGCACATGCATCTGGGCCTACATCAGGTCCTTTGTAGACCCCACATAATGGCCAGGAGGCATGTTATGGGTGGTAGAGAACTGGGAAAAGTGAATGGATATAACCAGGGCCCAGGTTGGTGGGCCTGGGCAGGGGGTCTTTCAAATTCTTCTCCAAATAAAGATTCTAGGAAGAAGGAAGATTAGACATGATTTGGACTGAGTGACATGGATACTCTTGTTGATGTAGCTCTCCATCACGTGCAAGAACTGGAAATGATGGATTTCCCCAATAAAATTCATAAAAATCAAAATTAAAGATTTAAACACTAGTCAGGTATGGTGGTACATGCCTATAATACTAGTGACTTGGGAGGCTGAGGATCTCATGTTTGAGGTCAGCCTGCACAACTTAGACCACCTCAAAAAAGGGGGTGCTTAGGGGTATAGATCAGTGTTTATGTGCCCTTGGGTTCAATTTCCACTATTTAAAAATAAATGCAAAGAAAGATTTTAAAGCATATGCACCATAAGTATTTTTATGCAAATTTTTACCCAATATTTATCTCCATAGAAGACATGGGGCAGGGTAGTCTCCACTCAGGCTGTTACCTTTTCTCATGCTACCATGTAGAACAGGTGGAGGATTTGGACACTGAAAAGTATAGTTGGGAGCAGGAAGGAGTTGCCCCCATTTCCGTGCAGCAGCTTAAGCAAATGTGACATTTCTACTCTAATCCTAATGAGCATAATTTCCCTGCAGCCTCTCTGAGGTCTGAGATCTCAGTGACTGGGTGGAAGTTTCTTTGAGCTGTGTATAGAGAAGGGTGGAGGAGGAGGGATGTACCTGCAGAAGAAACCAAGGTACCGCTGCAGTTTTGACCTAATCACACCTTGGCAGCTCTCCACTCAGCTGAGGGTAAGAAAATGCACACAGAGAAAAAAGTGAAAGTTGAGGTGAAGATATAGACAGTACTCTAGAGAAGGCTGGAGGACAAATGACAATTCAAAAAACCCACTGGTTCAGGGCTGGGGATAGAGTCCACTTGGCAGAGTGCTTGCCTCTCAAGCACAAGGCCCTGGGTTCAATCCCCAGCACCACAAAAAAAAAAAAAAAAAAAAAAAACACTGGTTCTTCCTGTCTTTCCTGTGGCTCCTACTCCCACAACCCACAAAGCAGTTTCATGTCATTCTGCCTGCAGGCATAACCATCCAAACTCTGCAGAAAACTGATGGTGATGGCAGAGCCTGGAAGCCAAGAGTGGAGGAAAATATCCAATGAAGAGAGTATAGATTGAGTCAATGTGAATTACAGCACCTTTCTGCCAAAGAGCTGTGACAGCCAGAGCTGTGACTCACTCCCCCCAAGGGTTTAGAAAGCCAGGGATGATTAACCATATTTAGGAATCACAGTGACAGGTGATGAAATAAAAACCAGAAAATGCAGAACCACTTGCCTCTGCTGGATAAAAAGAGACACTGTGAGGCATGAATACTTGCAAGCAGAAGAGTTGGTGCACCTGAAACAGGCAGAGATAGGGAGGGCTGCACTTGTGTGTGTGCAGGCTAACAAGCAAAAGGAAAAATGAAATGAGAACAGATAAATGCCAGGGATTGGGGGAGCTGATATAGGACAGCTGACTGGGCAGAAGTATTTTCTAATTAGTTTCCATGGCTTTCTGCTGATTCTGCTCAATGGTAGTGTTCTCATAGCCCTTCCCAGAATATGCAACACCAGAGGAGAGTCACAGACACCAGGTCTGGGTGATTCCTGCCTGTCTGTTGCTGCTGCATCTGCCACCCTGATGAGCAGGTAACAGTGTCAAACCCAACTGCCTCTGTATGCCAGGCATGAGGGGTGAAAAACAGGGTTCAGTACAAGAGCTGGCAACAGTGCAATAGCCAATTAGTGGGATTTTTGATAAAGCATAAACAAAAGTATTTTTAAGCCAGTCTCAACTGCATACCTCTTCTCTTACACCTGCAATCTGTGAAGATGACCAAGAATCTGAGGAATGAGCATAGAGAATCTTGATGTCCCAAGCTCCAGCATCCTCACCCCTGATTTGTTGTTCAGGCTTACTATAACTGAATATTGTGAGAGAGAGGGCAATATTCACTTGTTAGTGACTATCAAAAAGTACTGTCATAATCACAATTTGCACAGAGACCACCACAACTTTATACAAAAAGTGCTTCTATAAGGATCTGCCCAACCATTGTCTGGGCAGTCTCAGGTTGATGCTACTCTTGGTTTTAACCATGGTGGGCAAGGTTTAGTGTTTAAATAGCTGATGTAATAATCCTCATTAGTTTTGCCTTTAAGTTTCTGTCCTTGCCTCAACCTCTTTGCCCACAGTTTACAACAGGAGGAATATTCTCACTGCAGCACTCCAGTACCATTATTTTGGGCTACAATTTGGGGTTCAAGTACTTGATGTCCTAAAGAAAGAACTGAGGAAGACACTAAGAAGTAACAGGCAAGAATGGAATTAATGAAGGTGAAGGTGCAGGCAGCACTCCTTAGGGTGGAGTGGAGAGGGTTGACTGAGAGAGAGGTTCAAGGTCCACAAATCTAGGAAGTCCAGAAATCAGTGTCTTATATGCCTGGCTATGAAGCATTCACTTCCCTATATAGACCTGATTGTTCCCATTGATTGCCTCCCATTGTTTATCCTATAGTACTTGATTAGAAGTGTCAAAATTTTTCCCCATTGGTTACTTTAGAAAACCTAATTAGAATACTGCCCACTTCATCACCTTTGGTTGTTTTATAATGCCATACCTAAGGTGGGAGTTGCCATGGTGATAAGTCTTTAGTGGTGGGAGTTGTCATGACAATGGGACTTACAGAGTTGTGATTGCTCAATTCCCTGTCTTGTTCTGCATTTTTCTTGTAACCCACCTCCACCATCTTGGTGTTCCTGACCTCCTACCTAACAGTACCATCATCGCAGAAGTCTGCCTTCCCAAATAATTATCATTAATATTTGGGGAAGTTTTTTTCTTTCTTCTTTAGACCAACATTCTATTGCATGTTCCATGCAGTCCTATCTCTTCTCCCTTCTCTGTGTGGCTTCTCTTTCACTTTTTTTTAACATTGGTGCATTTCAACCACAGAAAAGATACCAAGTACAAGTGCTAGTTGGGGTGTGCAGTTGGGGCCCAGGTCTTTGGTTATTAAAAGCAAAGGTGAAAACAGCACTGTGCAGTGAAGTAGAGTGGGCTGAGCAAGAGAAGTTCAGGATTCCCAAGTCTGCAAATTTGTCCTATGTGCTGACTGTGAGGCATTCCCTTCCCTATACAGAACTGATTGAAGGCCTCACTCAATATGCTCCCATTGGTTTTCTAGTAACACCTGATTAGAATAGTGTCCAATATTCTCCCATTGGTTACTTTACAATGCCAAATTAGAATGCTGCCCACTTCGTCCTCATTGGTCATTTTTTAATGCCAATCCTGAGGTGGGAATTGCCATGGCGATAAGTCCTTTAGTGGCAGGTGTTGTCATGGCAATGGGATTATGGTAAATAAGGATAAGATGACTCAGCTCCCTGGCTCAACATCCAGTGGCATTAAACTGGTAACCTGCCTCGCCATTGTGGAGTGCCTGAACTCTAAGACCTATAAGCTAGGAAGTGCGGGTGGTGTCACCAAGGAAAGCTGCCAGCACTGGTCCATGTGGCACCAGGTGGGTGTTGATGGCTTCTTGTATGACCACCAAACTGCTTGAGTGGCTGCAGGCTTTCAGTGGGCATGTGGACAGAGCAATTTTGTTGAGTTTCAGGGCAAGAGGCTTGCTGTAGGGCAGTTGAACATGTGAAAAAGAGCTCTTCCTGGACAGGATTGAGAAGGTACTGTACACTCCAGGTCACCTAGCTCTCTGTGACCTTTTGCCCTCAGGCCATGCTGGGGTTGAGCTTTGTCACTGTCCCCAGACCTTCTGAACAAGACCTGAGTGTGGAAGGGTATACTAAAACTCCATGTTCCCCTATCCCCATTTGAGCCTGATGAATGAAAGTACTGCCCCAGGAGACACTGTTCCAGGGGAGGAGTTTTTATACAGTGTTGTAACCATTTCTTATCAGGTGAACTTGGGAAAGCACAGGGAAAGTGATTGTAAGCTCAGGGCCCACAGATGACAGACACAGGAGATGGGACTCGAACTTCGGATCAGCAAGTTTTCCTTTCATCTACAGAAAAGTCAATCAATCAGGCACTGTTAGGGCCCATTTTCTGGGTATGGAGATGGCCTGCAGGTTATAAAAGGAGTCTGGGTTTTAGAGTTTTATTGGACACTATGGACATGCAGTTTGCACAGTCAGGGACCTAGTTGTGCAGGTTAAAATTTTAGCTTAGGAAGGTAGTTGTTAAAAGGTTAAACTCATTGTTATCTGGGGAAATATGAGTCCAGATCCTGAGAGATAAGTACTCAATTCTTGCCCATTGCTTTTCTTTCTCTGAGATCCATTGTTTCCCAGAGTTTTGATAATTTTCTGTGCCTCCTTTTAGGACTATTTTCTATGCTTCCATTTAGGACTACTTTGCAGTGGGGGAAGGTCAAAGTCCAGAGCCCTGAATTCAGTATCCGCCCCTTTCCTTCAGGGTCCATTGTTATTAAGAAAAGATTTACTGGGAGGTTAATGGTTGGCTAATTGTCCCTCCCTCCTGAAAAGTGCTTGTCTCTCTAATTTTCTTTGGGGGCTATCTTGTAGGAATATTATTTTCTATAACCTATTGTGGAAACAATAAGACTGCACTCAGAAAGTAGGAGAATCCAAAAAAAAAAAAAAAAAAAAAAAAAAGAAAGTAGGAGAATCCAAATTTTATTCTACACCAGCAGGCCAGAACTTAGCAGGGCAATTATTCCTCCCAAGGGGACTTCCTGAATAGTATTTGATGTTAAACTAATAGCTCTTCCCCTACACTGAAAATCCCAGAGAACCTTCATTTATCTATCAATATTTGCCCTGTTTGGAACTAAAACTGAGAATTTAAAAAGGACTACATTTACTTAAAATATTTGAACATATTACATGTTAACACACATAGTATTTTTTAGTAAAATATATATTGATCACCAAAAACATCAGTGGAAAGAGTGGCATTGTTGTAAAGTTTTGCAAAGCTTGCTGTTTGACTAATTAGACTACAGCTGGATTCCACTCTTTCTATATTTTATGTTCAACTTGTGTCATGTAACCGGTGGACAAGTCAACTATTCACTCTTGGGAGAACCAGAAAAAAGGCAAACAAAATTTTGCTGTTACAGTAAAATAGCTTTGAACCTGTGGTACCCTAGAAGCAACTACGGTGTCCCAGGATCTGCCTTGACAATGATAACTATACCATTACATAATTGCTTGTTTGTATATAAATATCTTTTGCTTTTAGAAATACTTGTTTTGTTCTTATGGTTATCTTCCTATCAAATCTTTAGTTTCTTGGTCCCTTTTTTAATTTAAACTTGTAATATATGTCTTGTTAAGGTTTTTCCATATACTTTATTGAGGTATAATTGAGTTATAAAAACTTGCATGCATTTAGGTTTTGCCCTAAGAAAACTTCAGCACTTCCAGGATAATAAATGTATCCATTTGCCCCAGAAGTTTCTTTCTCCACCTTTACTACCTCCTTGTTTGCAAGAAACTGCTGCTGTGCCTTTCCTCACTCTAAAATTTTAATACATTAAATAATCATACATTTTCCATGTTCTTGTCTATCTTCTTGTGTAATTTTGACTTTCACATCTTGTGGGTATTATTTTCTTCTTCTTTAGTACTGATTGTGTATATTTAAGTTTGTTAATCCAATTACTTATTCACATTTGCTATGCATGTATAATATACATGCAGAACTCTACTTTAATTTTTCTTGGTTGATGTCCTGGAGTGGAATATGTTGACACTTTAAGAATCTGCCAAGTTTTTTCCAGATAACCACATTACATTCTCACCACCGTGTACAAAGTTATAGCTGTTTCACCTTGTCACCAGTCCATGCTCATAGTCAACAGTCCTTTCATTTACTGCTCATGTCTTTTTCTTGTACTGGGAATTGAGTCCAGGCCCTTTAAGCATGCTAGGCAAGTGCTGTACCACTGAGGTACATCCAGTCCTCTTATTCTTTTGTACTTCATGCTGTTTGTATTTTACATAAGTCAACCAAAACCGAGGTTGTGATGATTTTTATCTTTTGTTTTAGAAGGTTTTATATTTTTAACACTTACATTTAGATCTATGATCATTCCCACTTAATTGCTCATAGTGTGTGAGGCAGAGCTTGAGACTAATTTATTTATTTATTTATTTTTGCATAAGGTTACGAAGTTTTTTCTACACCAATTTGTGGAAAATATTCTCCTTTTCCCATTGACATGGTAAGATTGTCAAAACTTGCTTGGCCGCTTAGGTATGAGTCTGCTTGTGTCATCTGCTATCTTCACTTGGTCTCATTGTCCTTACATACTGTGATATTTCTGAGCTTTGCAATAATCTTGGAACTGGGTAGTGCTGTTCCTCCAACTTCTTTTCTGCTGTTTTGACTTTTCTATACTCTTTACTCTTTCACTCCATTTTAGGTTCAGCTTTTTCACAAGGCTTGCTGGGGTTATGTTTAGAGTTACAAATAATAACTTAGTGTAAGGAAGAATTGAGACTTAGAAAATATTTAATCTATTCATCTATGACCATGACACATCTTTCAATTTATTTAAGTCATTTAAATTTCTCTTAATATTGGTTTATGTGCATAGTTTTCAGGGTATAAGTCTTGAATAAATTTTTTACAACTTTGTTTTATTTGTTTTTTTTTTTTTAATGTATATGGTGCTTGATATCTAACCCAGTTACTCACAGATGGTAAGCAAGCACTTCAAAACTTAGTTGTTGAGTAATTTTGGTCAAAAATTTTTGATATATAATATTATCAAAATATATATATATATTTTTTTGCATTGAATAGGATAGGAAGATATCAAGCAGGCAGCAGGTTTTCTACAATAGCAAAGGTAATAAAGTAACAGATTCCTCTGAAGAGAAGGGGCCCCAGAGCCAAAACCTGGACTCATATAGGAAAGTACTGACTTGTACTTTTCAAAGATTTTGGGCCCTCCTCCTTTTTCTATCTCCTCTGACTGGGAACTCTCTTTTCTTTAATTAATTGTCTCAAGTGCTGTCTGGCTGACCTTTGCATTTGACCTTTGCCAGTTAACTGTGCCCTTCCCCATAAACATCATCTGCAGTGTCCTTGGAGTTTTCCCATGTTTGCTGGATAAGGGGCTGTTTGTGTGGAGTGACTGAGCTGTCTTTTTTCCAATGAAACCAGCAACACATCTTGTGAATACTCTGTCATGACTTCTCTGTCACCATAGATTTACACAGGGTTTTATATAATCACCAGCACCTAAAATGTCAGTGTTCATGATTTGCAGCACCATTCAAACATGCAGGGTGGGTAGACTGTCCCCATGCATACATGAAGGACTGTGCTTCTGTGGGGTGTGTCTCCAGTCCAAGGTGAGTCAGCTAGGAAGAACAGGACCAGAGGACCCAGACCTTCTGAGTATACATCATTACTTGGAACATAGTCATTTCTGCTTTACTTGGGATCCTAGAAAAATCAACCCTCCCAGGTTGCACTGCACCAATTCTTCTGTTTGTTTTATTTTTTTATCAAGCAAACTTTTACACATTCATGAAAGCACGGTGAGATACAATTCCATGTACAGTAGTGATCACTACTACGGGATTGCATGTTTGACAGTTTAAACATGTAGTTCTAAAGAATAAAAAAGTTTCATTTTCTTGCATTTCACTTACCATTGTACCTTTATGTTTAATAGTTTGCTTGAATCAAAGTCCAGATAAATGCCACACACTGTCATTTTTTGAGCAGTATTTTTGTTTATCCCTCTCTTTCCCCTTCCTACTTATTTATTTTGGTATGAGGAGTTAATTACTGAACCTCATCTGCAGCACATTTTATTTTTTTGAGACAGAGGTCTGCTAGTTTGCTCAGGGCCTTACTAAGCTTCTAAGGCTTGCTTTGTTTTGTTTTGTCTTGATTTTGGTTTTGCTTTTGGTTTTCAAAAATGATATATTTTTATTAATATTTTAAAGGGAAAAAACTGGATGTTATCATCTTTACCATTCTTCTAAATCTACTAATCATTTGCTGAACTCCTCCTGGAGGATAGTCTGAAGTGTTAGGGGACAGAAGTTTTCTTATAGTAATAGATTAAGAGCTAAATTTTTTTGGCAAAAGCTGATACTATGGTGTGCATAAACAGCTATTTTCCTTGGACACAAAATTCTTGGGGCTAAGGCTGACTTTGAAATTGCAATTAATAAAAAAAAAAGAAATTGCAGTCTTCCTGCCTCAACCTCCTAAGTTCAGTTACTGAGATTATATGTAAGTTTTTAATTTATTTTTAATAAGATTATATAAATGCAAACATTGTGTGTGTGTTTGTATAATTTACAGCATACATGTGGTTTTGAGATGTATATTTATACACATATATACATACATGTAATCCTCTGAAATAATTCCTTCAGGAAGAATCTCTTTTCTGGTAGCAGAACTTGAGCCAATAGTTCCACTGGAAAAATTTTTCACCCCCTACTCTATCCCTGACCACATGTCTTTTGAAAAATCTTTGTGAAATGTGGATTTTTATGTTCATGCAAGTTTGACCACTGAGAAGTCAAGGATTTTTCTTGTCTGGTCTGTAGTTTGATGGGGAGTTGGAACTTGGTGATCAATGATGGAGGTGAGTGTCTTCAAAGACTTTGCTTTCTTTTCTCAGGTCTGTATTGGTAACAGAGGACTGTAAAGTGTATTTACTCTCTTGAAAAAGAATGAGGTTGCTGACTGACAACTTGATGAAAGGAAAATTTACAGCATTGAAGGTAGAACAGAACTTTGAAGGTATTACTTCATGGAAGCCTGAATATACATTGAACATTCAACAGTAAGGTGTATGTGTGTGTGTGTGTGTGTGTGTGTGTGTGTGTGTGTGTGTATCTGAGTCTGAGAGAGAGAAGCAGATCAACATTTCACTATACCCAAACATTAAGACATGAGACTTAAATACTGTGGGTTTGAATTATGCATTTAGCAAAAATCAGATTAAGACAGCCACAAAATTCTTCCATGGTGAAGATGAGCTTCTTGAAACTGACTTGTGCCATTCAGCAGACATCAGATGCATACCTCTTGTGCATTCAGCTTTGTTTACTTCAGTAGGAATGAAGAGAGTGCAGTTCAGCATTGGTGTGAGGGCACAGTTATAGACACCAAAAAGTGCAGAATATTTTGTATTCTGGGCTAACATTTGGTGGCAGGCCACACACACACACACACACACACACACACACACACACTCCCTTTCTGCTCATCCAGCCAACATCTATCCCTGGTGAGCATACAGCTCACTCAAGCTACATTCTTCTAAGTTGTCTTTTCCTGTCCTGTGCTGTCATGGAGTTCTTAATGATTTTTCTCTTGGATCTGTCAGTTCTGGTTTCAGACTCTCCATCCACATTCTACCCTATCTTCTGTATTCTACTGTCACTTCTAGTCACTTTCATCTTTGGGGACCTTGTGTTTTGGATGATACTGGTCATAGTGTTTGGGCTGTGAGTCAGGGGTCCCTAAGCTCTACCCTGAGCCCCACCACTTGGAAACTATACAAATTCATTTCTTTTCCTTGCTGTGTTTTAATCAGTAAGAGAAAATAGGTGATGATGGTACCTGCCCAGTGGAGGTGATGAGTTGGCATCCTACAATGTGGGGATGCTCAGTGTTTGTGGAAGCATGACAACACTGCTTTCTACTATAACTATGACAGCTAGCACCATTATTGTTTACTAAGAACCCAGCATTCCAGCATTGGTGGGAACAGGTCAGAGGCCTTGGGTTAATGAAGAGTTTGGCATGTGGAAGGTTCAAGTTATGTGGGCAGTGACCACCTCTACAGGGGCTTATTGTGCACTGAAGTCTGGTAGATAGTGTCCACTAGCATTCACAGGGACCCCACATGAGGGTGAAAGTGGCAAGCTGAAGGCCAGAGAAGAAGATAAACTCTTATTCACATGAAATATCTGCTGGCAGAAGGCCCTTGTCTTACCTCCCATGTAGTGTAAGCCTTTTTTTTTTTTTTTTTTTAAATTTGGTCACAAGAGAACATTTTCTAATTAATTTTTTTATCATTCAATGGGGGAAATACACAAAGATAAATAACTTCAATAGGTGTACTTCATGAGGATAGAAGTGAAATCATAATGCGTATCAATAGCAAATATTGTTATTTCCCATCACAATGTAAGGACCTTTGAAACAAAAAAACATTCAATCTTTTCAAAGTTTTTAAATTTTTTATGTATTGTTTTATATGTAGATGGACACAATACTTTTATTTATGTGGTGCTGAGAATCAAACCCAGTGCCTCACACATGCTAAGCAAGCTCCTTATCACTGAGTAACAACCCAGTCCTGAAACATTCACTTTTACTTGAAGGGAGTCCATTTTTTTCCTTACAACCAACCCCCTTCTGCCTTGAAACTCTGATCAAAAAATCAGACCTAAAATCAACAAGTCCTAACACTGAGGCAGGTAGGAATGGTAGTTACATATACTACTACACTCTCCCAATGTCAAAGCACTAGTTAGACTGTTTAAGATTGTTGGAACCTTCTGTTTAAAACCTTTTCTTGACACTAATTAATCTAGAATTCAGCTCCCTTCAACTCCTATCCACTATCATCTCTGCCCTCTGAAGGAAGAATCAATGAATTGCTTTCTTCTATAAAACTTGGGAAGGACTTATATCTGCAGGTGAAGAAAATGTTGAAGTACATGTCAAGAGTCAACATAATCTATCATTAAATGTCAAGTGGAAATAGGGCCATGTCACCAATCCTATGGAACACATTTTCTTAAATTTATAGTGCACCAATCAAAACACTGTCTCTCCATTATGAAGGGGATAAAGGCAATTTTACCAGATGTTACATGAATTACACTATCAGACACATGGGAGACTCAGTGTCACCATACATGTTCTTCAAAACTTTAAATGACACATAGGCACTTCAGTATTTATTCTTGACAGAATACTGAAAATTACAAAATAACTCCAAAAATGCAATATCATCTGATGTCAGAAAATTGGTGCCAGTACAAAACCATAGGCATGATAGAAATCAAATAACACCAGAAGTAATGCTATTATATACTCAATAGTACACTAGATATTTTCCACATACTCAGTTAACTATAAAAAGAATTCAAAGTAATAAAAGAAGAACAAAAAAATTTAAAAGGGAAAGATATATTTTATATTTGATAATGTAGCTAAAATTAAAATAGTCAGTATTAACTTAAGAGTTCTTTATTTTGTACTAGAACAAAATTTTTCTTTTACTTTCAGCTTGTCACAAAAGTAAGCATATGTTGCTACCAAAGCTCCTAAAGAACCTATAAACTTCTAAGATAGACACATTTTTAGATCAGTAAGATTGAGAAGATAAGTGGGTAATAAAGAATACACATAGCATCCTTTTAATGGTAACAGTGAGTACAGATGCAGAGCAGAAAATAGCATATCATACTCTTAATTGCTGGCAGAAATTTCAATTTTGGGGGTACATTTTACTTTTTTCACATAGGATCCCTGACTGTCTCACTGAGGCGTTGTCATGAGCAAGCTGTCAGTAACAGACTAAATATGCTTGTTTCTTTCACAGTGTCAGCATTTATTGATTAATAATAAATTTACATGATGCAACACTTTAATTTCTGGTGGTTTTCCAAACACTCATAGGTCATCATGAATCACCTAAGGTCACCATGATAGTTCTAATCTGGAAAAACAGTTCATTTATTTCAGTTTTGATTTCAAATATTGTGACACTCTAATCACACCTCACTTTTCACACAGTGATTATTTATGTCACAGAAAAACTAAGAAATGTTTAGAATGACTGCAGAGTTACAGGCTGTACAGGTCAGGAGCACAGGCAGAGATCTGAGCACAGAGTCAGAGTCATCATAGTGGTCAACTGAGTATTTAAAAAAAAAACAATTCTGCAGACCTTTCAAAGCAGAGAATCCAAATGGGTGGCAGTTTCAGTGTCAGAGTGACAGCTTGAGTGCCAACTTGTAGTGTGCTCTGTGTGGTCATTATGGGCATGGTGAAACCTGAGGATTGAAATTCAGAACTTGAACACTGGTAATTTTCCTATGCAGAGCTCATGGTGAGTGATTGGGTAATGAGTTCAGGGTGCTGGCCTGTCCATTCTCAGGGGTTTCCTTTTATGAGTGTTAGGTGAGGGGGTTGCATGTGGTGAGGTTGATAAGATTCTGTGTCTGGTGTTTCTGATATGATTTGGAATGTCCACATGTGTTCAGGTACTACTTGATTTATTTTGGTAAGTCAATGCATGTAAGTTATTTATCCATTGTATCTGATGATTTCAGGCACATGGTGGTGATTTAATGGAACAGGCAAGGTGTGGAACCATTCTATCTTGGCACTTTTACTGAAAATGGAGTAGCTATGGCAAATTACTTTTCTACAAGATGGAGTAATTGAGTTGAGGCACAGCCTGAAAACTGCTGTTCCATACACCATGATATGTGTAGAAGTTTCAAAAAAGGTTGTGCCCTGGTGCTCAAAACCTAAGAGTGCACAATCCAGGGACTTGAGTTCCTGCCCTAATGGTTTATGGAATCATATTTTATGTTTTTATTGGGATGATTCACATAATATAAATTTTAACATTTTAAAATATATTTATGAATGTCTTTAATATATTCACCATGTTGCATAATTATTAATTCTTTTGAGGATGGAGCATTTATGACAAAGTCAAGAGGTGCAAATATTCCAGTGCAGGAGGAGGGTACAGAGGACCTCAAAAAGGGCAAGGCACAAACAGACAAAGCCTTGGGAGCTCCCAACCCCATGCACATAATTGTGACAGTTTGGTCTCCTCACAAATCTATGTACATTTGAGGAAAAGCAGGTAGGCAGGGATCTGCTCAGGCCTGCCCCTGAGAGGTGCTCTATTAACCTCTCAGGTTGAGGATAGGATTCTTGTGCTTCTAGATGCCTCTGTCACTGTCCTGACTTTACCTCAGCTGCATGGGGGAGAGGGCACTCAGGGGACTGTTTGCCTTTGGCAGAACCTGGGGTATGTGCTTGTTTGAGGGCAACCTCATCATTGTCTCTCCACTCTGAGTTCCTAAGTAAGGCTTCACCCACCAGCATTCTTGCTAGTAAAGGTCCTGGAAAAGGGTAGGGGCAGGAGTGGGTGAATCACCTCACATTACTAAAGGCTCATATGGACTTTCCAGGACTGGAATCCCCTGTGCCTAAATCTTTTCCACAAGATAAATGAGACAAAGGTCACACAGACAGGAAAAAGGCAGCAGAACTGTCTAGTCTTTTTTTTTTTTTTTTTTGAGTGCTGGGGATTGAACCCAGGGCCTTGTGCTTGCAATGCAAGCACTCTACTGACTGAGTTATCTCCCCAGCCCCCAGAACTTTCTAGCCTTTTGCACTGTATGTGAAGGTGAGTGAGATGCCTCCTGTGATGCCCACTTGCTCCTCAAATCCAGGGCACAAACTGTACTTTTGAAAGTCAGTGTTTTCAAAATTCCCTGAACATTGCAATGGGGGCTGGGTAGGGGCAGGACAACAGCAAAGATGGGTAGGAAAAATGGTGGACCCAGTACACAGCCAGGTAGAGCTATGTCTAAAGCTTTGGGGGCTGGTGGGGTCCCCCAACATCCCATCTTCCTTGAGAAGCACATGGAGAAATGGGGTAGGGTTTTACCCAGTCTCCATGTGGCCCCTTGAGTTCACCTCCAGGTAACACCCAAAGAGCAGAGCAAATTACACAAGACACCCTAAAAAAGAACAACACACAGTGAGTTTTCCCCACCCCTATGTCATTTAAATCAATCTGGTTAGTCCATAGAAAACAAGTATGTATCTTTGGTTTTTCCTATGTACACATATATAGATTTATTTATGAAGCCCACTTCTCACCTCTATGGTGGGAGGAGATGTGGATGCCAGAACAGGTGAAAATAAAGAACTCATAGAAAGTGAAAGGAGTGGAGAGGTGGCTGCAAAAAGGGAAATGATCACTTTCTTTCAGTTGGGAAGCACAGGAGCTCCATTGACACTCATTCTCCACCCCCAGCTGGTGGATGAGGGTATGTACAGGCAGTTTGAGTTACCCCAGTTGACAGCTCTGATAGCCCCACTGGCTGTTGAAGAGGGAGTGAGGGAGGTAGGGTGGGCTGCAGGAGTGGGAGTTGGGGGAACTGGGAGAGCCATGAGAAGGAGTGGCAGGGCTGCATAGGGAGGAGAAAGTGGTTGGCAGTGTGGCAGATCTAGGAGCCTTCTTGCTGACTAACTTGCACTCTGATGCCCCACTGATGCTGATGCCCTTGGAAGGAGTAGGCACTTTGGGCATGATGAGTTGTCCAGAATGACATGGTGCTTCAGAGGGAGAGAGCCAATCAGTTTCCAGTGATAGATGTAGGCAGTGTCTGTGAGGGTGTAGTATTCCTTCAGGTGCTTGTCCTCTTAAAGAACCTCAAACTTGTATTTTCTGGGTACATCCATTTTCTTGCAAATGAACTTGGCGATGTGCATAATAGTCATGGCAGCTGGTCATCAAAGGAAGGACATCCCTGTATTCTCCTTGTCCCCATCTCCATTCCACAGGGTGCTCTTCTTCTTTCTTACATCTTTGTAGCAATCCATGAAGAGACTGATAATCTAATCTTTGCTCAGTTTTGCCTTCTTCTTTAAGACCTTGTCTATGGCCTCACTGGAGCCATTGGGGACCTCTATGAGAAGGTGAACTGTGTAGAAATTCCATCACCAGGCTGGGGAGATAGCTCAGTTGGTAGAGTGCTTGCACAAGACCCTGGGTTCAATCCCCAGCACCAAAAAAACAAACAAAAAAAAAAAAAACAAAAAAACCAAACAAACAAACAAAAAAAACAAGAAATCCCATCACCATTTCATCTCACCATTAAAAATTCCAGGGACCAATTTATAGACAAAGTCTTGAAGACTTTTTTTTCCATCTGATACTAAGCAGGAAGTCAGGATTTATGGAACTGTGCATGTCACATGGGGCAGTATTTGTTGGTCTGCATGTAGCAATGGATGAATATTTTGCAGAAGAAATGCAAGTACTCCATGATGGTGGTCACATGGATGAAATACCCCACACAGAGGGCACACATGAGGTTAGGTTTCAGCTCCCTCATTTTGATCCATGTGGTGTGTCATGTAAGAAGTATGATGTCAGGATTGGGACTGGGAGAACCGGGGACCTTCACTTTTTAAGGTAGGATTGGGTGTATTCATGTGACTGGTTCTCTCTGATGCTCTCAGTGTTTACTAGGTACCCAGGTTTGGGTTTCTGTAGTTGTGGGGGCATCTGGAATTCCATCCAGTGCTTGACAAAGATCCTCTGGAGGACGATTGCAAAGGCTCATCCTAAAAGGAATTCCTGAATGTTTTGCTCTGGAGCATGGTGTTTTTTCTGATGTGTTTTTCTGATAATATATTACTCATTTAGTCTGAACGGATTACTTAAGGGGATGAGGGGAATACAACAAAAATTCCAGAAAACATTACCTACAATCTGAAAAACAGTGGGTCTTTACCATTAACAAAGTTAAAAATAATTTTACAACCGTGCAATGAGTCCCTGAAAGCCTCTGGAGAAAATAGTTATAGATCTGCCTTTGTCTCCAACAGGCTGGTTAAATTCTAATGATGGTTTTGTTTGTGTGTGGTAGTAAGGTAAAAGAAATAAGTTTTCACAACATTCCTTCCTTCCTACAAAGAATAGGTCACCACTATAACAAACGTTGGTTGCACAATGCCCTGTTCTGGAAAAAAAAGAGCTACATAAGACAAGGTAATTTATTCAGTAAAAAAACTTGGCCACGAGAACCACTGCGACTGCTGCCCTCCTGTAGCCCTTAACTCAGCAATTTAGATATTAACCAGATGGACCTCATAGAGATGGTCACATGAGATTACTTGTCTATCACTTTTACCACAAGAATAATAA
The DNA here is from genome assembly GCF_902686445.1 of Sciurus carolinensis. NCBI lineage: Eukaryota > Metazoa > Chordata > Mammalia > Rodentia > Sciuridae > Sciurus > Sciurus carolinensis. The sequence continues at coordinate 5,597,724 of NW_025920104.1, forward strand.
GAATAGTATTAGGTCACATAGAGTTTAGATATTAAGGAAATAAATATTGTATTAGCTCATTGACGTAGTTAGATATTCTTAAAACAATTGTGATTAGGTAAGTATAATCTGTAAGGTTACTGTTTTCCTCATAATCTTTCTGTGCCTTGTTAAAAACAATTTCTGCCTATGCTTTGGAAACTTCTTTAATATAACCACAAGACTGCCATTATAGCCTGAAGAAAAATGTATATAAACACAGCCTTCCCCAGAATAAGTGGGATTGATTGCATCAGAACTAGAGTCTGTGTCTTTCATTCTTCATCCATTGCCAATGCTGTATCCCCGCACCCCATTTACCTGTGTGGAACCCATGGCTCCTGCTAGGGCTGGCCCCCGCACTGTAGGTCTCAGGGAGGGGAGGAGATGGGAGGGAGGGAAGGAAGAAGGACCAAAGCCATATCACTTAGTGGGCCAGGGGTGGGAGAAATCTATGCTAAGAAAAGAGTTTGTGAGAGCAGCATGGGATGGTAAGGAGAAAGAGGAAACTAACTCTCAACTCTTAATTCCAGAATATTTTTATCACCTCAGTAAGAAATGTTATATCTTCCAACCCCTTCTTACCTCCATCCTTTGGTATTTGCTACTTTGTGTTGCATGTGTAATGGATTTGCCAATTCTGAACATTTATGTAAGTCATTATATGCAGGTGTGAAGTCTTTATGACCAACTTCTTTCACGAATGGGATTTTTTTGAAGATTTTTCATTTCACAGTGTGAATCATGACTTTTTTGACTGAATACTATTTCCTACAAATACAACCAAATTCATTTATTCCATTTATTAACTGGTGTGGTGTTTACTTGTGTTGTTTCCAATTTGAGGCTATTGTCTATAAACATGCTATGATTATTCATCCTTAAGTTTTAGTGGGTTTTGTGTGTGTGTACAAGTGTTTTTGATTTAATTTTGTATATGTACAAGAAATAGAGTTTCTGGGTCATATGGTAACTTGTTTACAATCCATTCTTTTAGTCATACCAATTCTAGTGGTTATGGAGTTATTTCTTGTGGTGGATTTATTTTGTATTTCCTTAATAACTAATCATGTTTACCATCTTTCCCACCAGCAAGTATATAGGTAACAGGTGCTTTTTGGCCACAGCTATTGTCTTTGAAGAAATATTTTTTCAAATTGCTTGCACATTTTTAATTAGACTACTTATTTTCCCCCTCTTTTCCATATTTTTATTGGTATATACTCATATGCTCACACAATCTAATAACATAATTGGAGAATATCACTTCCAACACTTGTAAGTAAAGGTTAACTGGAGCCCAGCAATAAGGGTTAAGGGGAGAGCTAATAAAGAGACAAGTACACAGGATGGTGAAGAACAAGAAGTGGTTTTTGTTGAAAAGTCAGTCCACTCTTATTATCTATTCCAAGGTCTTATCAACTTACACTAGGTTACATAGCACAGCTAGATTAGCAACTGAGCAGATTACAGAAATTACTTGCTTCTCAGAGTCCACTAATACCAAAGGTTTTGTAATAAGACAATGTCTCCAGGCTTCAAGGACAGAGGAGTTGCAGAGCATTTCTAAGTCATTCAGAGTGCCTTTTGTCTTAAGGAGTTTGCTCAACTCAAAAGACTTTTGCTCCTCTGTACATTGACTGACATAAAATTCCTGCAACTCCCCTTTTTTGTTGTGTATGGCCTTTTGAATAGACATGACTGTTCTTCTGTTTAAAAATGGTTGAGGAATAAAGCAAGGCAAACATTGGCAAACATAAGCACAGCATAATAAGGCAAATATCAGTAAATATCCTCCAGTGAAATGCTGATGATCCATGTAAAATTTGGCATCCATGAGGTTAACCAATCTAATAAATCTCAACCACCATCATCTCATAACTTTCTTTACAATCTCTTCAAGATAATCCAATTCCATTTGAATGGGTTTACTATTATCAGCTAAATTGGAAACACTTATTGTTAAAATTTTGGCACCCTATATTATGCAACAATAAATAATCCATAGCAGCCCTATTATCAAGAATAGCTTGATGATAAAAACTTCAGAAGAATTACCAATTTCAGCTAAATATGAAGGCACCCCCAACAGGGATACAGTGACAGAGAAATAGCACAATTATAGTCAGCTTATTTGTAGAATTTTGGGTAAGTTTGGCAAACAGCTACAACCAAGTTTTCCAGGGTATATTCTGAACACATTTAGATGATAAGTTGTTGAGTAGATGTTGTTAAATTCTTTATATCCCCCCAAGTCACTAGATGATTCAAAGACAAATGGTCTCTTGAATATCTTTTTCTTTTTGGAGGTTCCTTCTTTGAATCAGGGTTATAATTATCCAAGGTCAAATAAAATTTGGGAATTGGATTGTGAAGTTTTTGTTTTAAAAGGCACATTTTAAGCATTTGATGTGTACATTCAACTAAGGTCTGTCCAGTAAGATTGAGGACTTCTATGGGTTACAACTATATTCCACTGATTACAAAACTGAGCAAAGGCACTAGAAGTATATGCTGGTGCATTGTCAGGTTTTAAATGATGAGGTTTACCCATGGTAGAAATGCAAACGAGCACATGAGAGATACAGTCTGAAACCTACTTTGAATCAATGTGCATTGGTCCATATAAGACCTGAGAATATATCTATGGTAACACATGAAAAGGATTAGGGGTGGAAAGAAGAAAAATGAGTTACATTCATCTGCCAAAGAGCATTAGAATGTAAACCTCAAGGGTTTACAGTTTTCCAAGCAGGGGAATAAAGAGTGTCCAATGAGAGCAATTATTAACAATAAAATAGGCCTCTTGAGAGGAAATCAAAAAGGTCTTTATTAAGTAGTAAGTATTTTGATGAAAAAAATTGTGTGATTTCACAGCATCTGAAAAGAGGATAAAATGATTTTATAGCAGCAACAACATGAGCATTTTCTTCAGTGAGTGGTCCAGGAATCTTAGTGTGGCTACATATGTGAGCCAGAAATATGGAGCTGAATAATCCTGTAAAAGAGATTGAAGAGTGATAAACAGGGATAACAAATTAGAGTCCAAACGAGGTGACAAAATACCAGGAAATATGAGGCATCATTTTGACTATATACTGAGACTCTGTAATGATGTTTAAGGCAGTGGGAAACATATGAAGAGCCAAAATAATTGCAGTTAATTCTGCTTAGTGAGGAGAAGCTTGAGGACAATGAGTAATAATCAGTCTATTTTTATCAGTGAATATAGATACCACACCCCATTGTTTTCCTCTGTCTGTATAGACAGTAATCCCACTGGGAAACAGAATGGAGAAGATTATAGAAAAAGGAGCATGAGAGACTTGACCCAAGAAGGAAAGACATTCATCTGCAGGTGTATGTAAAGCAATGGACGCTAAAAAAAATTCAGTTAAGACAGTTAGATAATATGAAGAAAATTGCAAATAGTTTAAATGTAAAGTCTTTCCATAAATAAGATAAAGTACATAAATATTCAATACTATAAGACATAAATACGATTGTGATCATCTGAGAACAAATGAACATACATGTCAGCATAAGGGAGAAGACTTTTTCCAGAAAAATGAGGAGAATATAACCATTCTATTATATATGAGTTTTGATTATAACTGGCAACAACTGCAGCAAAGGCATAAGGCTTTCCTGTAAAGATTATTAGAGATAAAGGAACATTGAGTAATGGGAGTCTGTCTATAAGAACTGTAGATAATTTCTCACTAGTGCAGTGAAGAGCTGCAGTCAGTGCAGAATTAAGTGGAAAAAACAGGTGGATTATGTTGATTTTTTTAACAACTGAGGAAAAGGGCAACAACATATCAGTAGTTAAATAAATATATCATTAAGCCCAAATAAAATGTCTAAAAATTGTTGTAAATGAACTAAGGAAAATTTGGAAGGAAGAGTCAGTTTTGGAGTATGAGGAATGGAAAAACAGTTGGAGTATCTTATGTCATAAACAGTTAATCGGGAGTTGTTGAATTTTTTTCTGTGGCCACATGGAGGCCAGACTGTAATAGAATGTTATAATTTAATTAAAGTATCTTAAGTATTGACCAGCAATCAAAATATTATCCATATAATGATAACAAGAATATGTAGAAGTAATCATCAGGAAGGCTGAAGAGCCTTATTTACTAAATGTGGGGCTATTTAACATATGGTGAGGAAGAACTTTCCACTTTTATCTATCAGCAGGCTTATGATGACTGAAAACAGAAACTGTGAAGGCAATTTTTCTCAATCATCAGGAAAAAGAGCAATAGTAAAAGATACAGTTTTTTAGGTATATTACATATAAGGAAAGATCCTGAGGAATTATATTAGGGTTAGCAATCCACATTAAATGGACCATACATTTATCAATTTATTTAAAATTTTAATACTCTCCCATTTCCCTCATGTTTCTTTATGATAAAAAATAGGTGTATTTCATGGGCAGGTAGGAGGTTCAATATATCCCAATATAAGTATTCTTTTTCTTTTTTATTATGTATACAAATGGGATACATGTTGTTTCTCTATTTGTACATAGAGTCAAGGCATACCATTTGTGTAATCATACGTTACATAGGGCAAATGATATTTATTATTTTTCCTCCCCCCCACCCCTCCCACCCCTCTCTTTCCTCTATAAAGTGCTTCTTTCCTTCATACTTACCGCTCTCCTTATCCCTAACCCTAAACCTAACCCTAAACCTAATGCTAACCCCTCCCACCCCCCATTATATGTCCTCATCCGCTTATCAGTGAGATCATTCGTCCTTTAGTTTTTTGAGATTGGCTTATCTCACTTAGCATGATATTCTCCAATTTCATCCATTTGCCTACAAATGCCATAATTTTATCATTCTTCATTGTGGAGTAATATTCCATTGTATATATATGCCACAGTTTCTTATCCATTCATCAACTGAAGGGCATCTAGGTTGGTTCCACAATCTGACTATGGTGAATTGAGCAGCAATGAACATTGATATGGCTGTATCTCTGTAGTATGCTGATTTTAAGTCCTTTGGGTATAGGCCAAGGAGTGGGATAGCTGGGTCAAATGGTGTTTCCATTCCAAGCTTTCTGAGGAATCTCCGCACTGCTTTCCAGAGTGGCTGTACTAATTTGCAACCCCACCAGCAATGCATGAGTGTTCCTTTTTCACCACATCCTCGCCAACACCTATTGTTGCTTGTATTCTTGATAATCGCCATTCTAATTGGGGTGAGATGAAATCTTAGGATAGTTTTGATTTGCATTTCCCTTATTACTAGGGATGTTGAACATTTTTTTCATATATCTGTTGATTACTTGTACATCTTCTTCTGTGAAGTGTCTTTCATTTCCTTAGCCCACTTGTGATTGGATTATTTGTATTCTTCATGTAGAGTTTTTTGAGTTCTTTATAGATTCTGGAAATTAGCGCTCTATCTGATGTAAGGTTGGCAAAGATATTCTCCACTCTGTAGGCTCTCTCTTCACATTTCTGATAGTTTCCTTTGCTGAGAGAAAGCTTTTTAGTTGAATCTATCCCAGTTGTTGATTCTTGCTTTTATTTCTTGTGCTATGGGAGTCCTGTTAAGGAAGTCTGATTCCTAAGCCAACAAGTTGAAGATTTGGACCTACTTTTTCTTCTATAGATGCAGGGTCTCTGGTCTGATTCTGAGGTCTTGATCCATTTTGAGTTGAGTTTTGTGTAGGGTGAGAGGTAGGGGTTTAATTTCATTCTATTGCATATGGTTTCCAGGTTTCCCAGCACCATTTGTTGAAGAGTCTATCTTTTCTCCATTGCATATTTTTGGAACTTTGTCTAGTATGAGAAAATTGTATTTATTTGGGTTTGTGTCCATGTCCTCTATTCTGTACCATTGATCTACCTGTCTATTTTGGTACCAATACCATGCCGTTTTTGTTACATTGCTTTGTAGTAGAGTTGAAGATCTGGTATTGCAATACCCCCTGCTTCGCTCTTGCTACTGAGGATTGCTTTAGCTATTCTAGGTTTTTTATTCTTCCATATGAATTTCATAATTGCTTGCTCTATTTCTGCAAGGTACATTGTTGGGATTTTAATTGGAATTGCATTGAATCTGTATAGCACTTTAGGTAGTATAGCCATTTTGATGATATAATTCTGCCTATCCAGGAACATGGGAGATCTTTCCATCTTCTAAGGTGCTCTTTAATTCTTTCTTTAGTGTTCTGTAGTTCTCATTGTAGAGGTCTTTCACCTCTTTTGTGAGATTGATTCCCAAGTATTTTATTTTTTTTGATGCTATTGTGAATGGGGTAGTTTCCTAATTTCTCTTTCTGAAGATTCATTACTTATGTATAAAAATGCATTGGATTTATGAGCATTGATCATGTAACCTGCTACTTTACTGATTCACTTATGAGTTCTAAAAGTTTTCTGGTGGAATTTCCAGGTTCCTCTAAATATATAATCATGTCATCAGCGAACAGGGATAGTTTGTAGTTCTTCTTTTCCTATTCGTATCCCTTAATTTCTTTGGTTTGTCTGATTGCTCTGGCTAGAGTCTCAAGGACGATGTTGAATAGAAGTGGTGAAAGAGGGCATCCCTGCCTTGTTCCAGTTTTTAGGGGGAACGCTTTCAGTTTTTCACCATTTAGAATGATATTAGCCATGGGCTTAGTGTAAGATTGCCTTTATAATGTTAAGAATGTTCCCCCTACCCCCAATTTTTTCTAGTTTTTTGAGCATGAAGGGATGCTGTATTTTATCGAATGCTTTTTCTGCATCTATTGAAATAATCATGTGATTCTTAACTTTAAGTCTGTTGATATAGTGAATGACATTTATTGATTTCCGAATGTTGAACCAACCTTGCATCCCTGGGATAAAACCCACTTGATCGTGGTGCACTATCTTTTTAATATATATTTGTATGCGATTTGCTAAAATTTTGTTTGAGAATTTTTGCGTCGATGTTCATTAAGGATATTGGTCTGAAATTTTCTTTCCTCGATGTGTCTCTGTCTGGTTTAGGTATCAGGGTGATATTGGCATCATAGAATGATTTGGGAGGGTTCCTCCTCTTCTATTTCATGGAATAGTTTGAGGAGTATTGGAATGAGCTCTTCTTTAAAGGTTTTGTAGAACTCGGCTGAGAACCCATCTGGTCCTGGACTTTTTCTTTGTTGGTAGGCTTTTGATGACCTCTTCTATTTCATTGCTTGAAATTGGTTTATTAAGTTGTGTATGTCCTCCTCGTTCAGTTAGGTAATTCATATGTCTCTAGAAATTTGTGATGTCTTCGAGGTTTTCTGTTTTGTTGGAGTATAGATTTTGAAATAGCTTCTAACTTATGTTTTTTATTTCACTCGTGTCTGTTGTGATGTTTCCTTGTTCATTCCGAATTTTAGTAATTTGAGTTTTCTCCCTCTTTCTCTGTTAGTGTGGCTAAGGGTTTATCAATTTATTATTTTTTCAAAGAACCAACTATTTATTTTGTTAATTTTTCCAATTGTTTCTTTTGTTTCGATTTCATTGATTTCGGCTCTGATTTTAACTATTTCCTGTCTTCTACTACTTTTGGTATTGGTCTGCTCTTCTTTTTCTAGTGCTTTGAGCTGTAGTGTTAAGTCATGTATTTGTTGATTTCTACTTCTTTTTTTGAATGGGCCCCATGAAATAAATCTTCCTCTAAGTACTGCTTTCATAGTGTCCCAGAGATTTTGATATGATGTGTCTTTGTTTCAGTTTACTTCTAAGAATTTTTTATTTCCTCCTGATGTCTTGAATGAGGGCCTCTGCAGCTGCCACCTTCTCCCTAGACAATGGCCATTGTTCTACCCAGACATGAGTCGTGCCCTTCCATTTTAATGGTAAGGAGGTCAATTCCACAGAGGCCCCTATAAAAAGAGCAGTGACTCCATAGATATTTATAATTTGTGTAAGATTTCTCTGCCCCAAATAGGAAAGGGAATTGCCATAATGTACGGTTGAATATGAGTAATAACTTGCTGTGTGTGGAAGGGGTGGAGCATTGCAACCATAGAGAGCTTTTAGACACCTATTTATTATTTCCTCCAAGGCCCCAAACTGGCTGTCCACTTTGAGACAGGTATCTGTAACATCAGCACTGGTGTCCAAGACCCCTGTGATTGACTGTTCATTTAAACAACAGGTTAATTTTGGTCTACTTTCAGTAATAGGTAACAATGATCAATAATAGTGGAAACCAAGTACTGCATTCCTTCTTTCAATTAGGGGTGTTGTTCGGCAAGTAATATAAAGAGTGACAATTAATTGAGCTACCAAGGATCCTTTTGGGAGTTTTAAGGACATGTGAGACCAAAAATTCAACACATATAATTCCACTATAATCAGAATTAAGCACTCCAGGAATTATAAATTTTCCTTCTTTACCACTGTGAGAGTGGGCAAAACTAAATTTGAGTAGCAACTTTACAAACTTCCCAAGGGAGATGTATTTAAGCATCCTCAGTAGTAATCAAATCTCTTTCTGTGCTCCCTCTAGTGTCATGAAGGATTAGTGGAAGATGCTTCTGTTTGAATTGGAAACATCTGTGAAGGAGATATCTGCATCTGCAGATGAAAACCTTCCTCCTTCTTGGGCCCTGGGTCAGGATTCACCTTAATTGGGTTTCCCAACATGACTCTTTTAGATCTGCATTGATTAGCCAAATGAAATCCTTATGACAGATTGGACATTTCTGATTGGCCAATTTTGTGACCCTGTTTTTTATTTTACAGTCCTTTTGAAGACAGCCAGGCCTTTGAAAATTGCAACAAAGTTTATCAGGGGTTTTTAGAGCAGCAGTCAGTAAAGCCACTTTAGGAATTTCAGTTCCAACATTTTGACATGCCTTCTTTAAATTAGAAAGTGTAGTGTCCACTTTATGGTAGATTTCATTACTTCCTTACAATCTTGTTTGGCATTTTGATAAGCTAGTTATTTGGTCAGAATATTGACAGCCTCCAAATTGTCTACTTGTCTTTCAATAGCTTTATTCAATCGGTTAACAAAATTAATAAAAGTCCCCCAAGGCTTGTTAAAATACAGCAAAGGACTTGGAAGAATCCTGAGTGTCAGAGATCCCCCTCCATACTTTACAAACTAAGATTCTTATCTGGGCAATGGTGACTGCAGGCAACTGAATTGCTGTTGTAATGTCCCTCTTCATCACAGGCCAAACAATTCATTATAATCAACATTTCCTAGAGCATTATTCTCAGCTTGAACACAGGCTAAATCAGAGTATTCTTGTAAAACACTATTTTGACCAGAGAAGTAACCATCTTCAGCAATGCTTTCCAATCACTGGAACTAAGGCATAACCCATTCCCAGCCCCTCTATCATATTAAGTAAAATTATTATTAATTCCACTCTCTAACACCATCCTTCTTAATTTCTTAAACACAGCAAAAGGCAATTGTTCATATTCTGACTTTAGCATTATTTAATCTAATGAGGCAGACAGCCAAGGTAGAAATTTCTCCCTCTGCAGTTGATTGCCTGCAGATAATTGAGACTGGACTGGGAGAGGGATAGGAGTGGGAGAAGTAGAAATGCAAGAAGATGACTGAGAAGAAACTTCTGTCTTAGAGACTACCAGAGAAGTTAGTGGTTCTGTCAAGGCTATTTTTGAGATAGGATCTGGACACAAATAGTAAGCATGTAACACAGGTATAGGAGCCCTCAGCTCCTCAAGTAATTTTTTACCTATGTTTTCCAATTTTGGGGTCATAAGGACTCACTCTTTCAATACCATGGACAGCAAGAATCTATTTCAGACAACAAAGCACCAAGATCAGCATTACTCACAGTATGTTTAGCCTTACAAAGCAAATAAGACAGTTCAGCCCAATATCAATGTTAAGTGTCAGACAGAATTCCCCATAGCCTACCAGTGGAATCAGTACCAGCTGATGAGTGAGGCACATCAAAGCCTGCTTAAGGCAGTAAACTAACCCTTTCTCCCATCAACACATCCATAGGGTACCTGTGCAGCACCCCAGCTGTTAAGGTTAATTGGGGTCCATTTATAAGGGTTAAGGGGAAAATTAATAAAGAGGCAAGCACACGGAATGGCAAAGAGCAAGAAGTGGTTCTTGTGGAAAAGTAGTTCAGTTTTATTACCTATTCCAGGACCACATCAAGTTACCTAGGTTACATAGAACAGTTAGCTTTGTGCAAGTTATTTATGTGCAGATCACATAACTTGCTTGCTTCTCAGAGTCCACAAGTAACAAATGTTCTTATAGTAAGATAATGTTGCCAGGCCTCAAGGACAGAGGAGTTGCAGAGCATCTATAAGCCATTCAAACAGAGCAAGTTTTGTCCTAGTTTGCTCAATTTAAAGGACTTTTCTCTCTGTACATTGACTGACATGAAATCCTACACTTCTCCCTCCCTCCTTACCTCCCATCTCCTGATCCCTTTCCTCTACTAATTTCCCTTTGATTATCATTAGATCACCACTTTTTATTCTCTTTCTTCCACATTTGTGGAAAAATATGCCACCCTTAAACTTCTTAGTCTGGCTTATATTGCCTAACATGGTCTTAGGTTCCATCCATTTTCCTGCAAATGATATAATTTCATTCTTATTTATGTCTGGATAAAACTCCATTGTGTATATATAAATCACATTTTCTTTATCAATTCATCTGTTGATGGTTAGCTAATCTTATTCCATCATTTGGCTACTATAAATTGAGCTGCTAGAAACATGAGTATGCATGTATTCAGTATAGTATAAATTTAATTCTTTAGGATAAATACTGAGGAATGGTGTAGCTGGGTAACTTAGTGGTTACTTATATTTTGATGTAAAAAGTTTTTTTTAATTCTTTATATACTCTAGATATGCATCTTCAGAAGACTAGCTAGCAGAGAATTTTCACATTCTGTGATTTTTCTTCACAATTTTAATTGCTTCCTTTACTGTAAAAAGACTTTTTAATTTGATGCAATCCAATGTATTAACTATTTGGTATTATTTCCTGGCCTGAGTTGCTTAATTTCTGGTGAGATTTCTAGGTCTTTGATCTATTTTGAGTTGACTTTTGTACAGGATGAGAGATAAGGGTCTTGGTTCTTCCTTCTACATATAAATAACTACCTTTGACAACACCATTTGTTAAAAAGACTGTTTTCTCTAACAAATGTTTTTGTCACTTTTGTGAAGGACTGGCTAACTGTAGATGTGTAAGGTTGTCTTCTCTTTGTCTTCTGGATTCTACCATTGGTCTATGTGTTTTGTTTATGTCACTACCATGCAGTTTTTGTTACTCCTGTAGTGTTATTTGAAGTTAGGTTTGGTGACACCTCCATTATTGCTTTTTGGCCTTTGAATTACTTCTAGTATTATGAACTTCTTATTCTTCAAATAAATTTAGTTCTGTGAAGACTATCATTGGTATTTTGATTGGGATTGCATTGAACTGTATATTGCTTTTGTATATCTGACCATTTTAACAATATTAATTCCATCTATCCATGAGCATGCAAAATTTTCCTGTCTTATGAGGTTTTCTTCTTGAGTGTCTAGTTTTTATTGTAGAGGTCTTTCACCTCTGTGGTTAAATTTATTTGTCTAGGGTTTATTTTTAAGCTATTATGAATAAAATTGTTTCTGATTTCAGATTAATTTTTAGTATATGGGAAAGCCATTAATTTTTTAGGTTAATTTTATGAACTGCTCATTTTCTGGATTTATTAGCTCTAGCATTTGCTTCATGAAGTTTTATGGATCATATAGGTAAAGAATCATATTGTCTGCAGTGATAATTTGAATTCTTAATTTATTTCCTTCTCTTGCTCTTCAATTGTTCTGGTAATTTTCTAGAGAGAATTTTCTAGAGAGAAAAAAGGAAGGAAAAACTAATTCCCCAGCCTGATTAAAGAGGCTATTTTCATCCCATGCCATGAGACACAGAAAATCTAAAAGTTGGGAGTCAGGGAATGGGACCCTCAGCTTATCCTCAGGTCTTCTGGGAGAGGAAGGGAAGGTGGGTTTGTGATCTTATTTCTAGCAGTGGTCTTTGACTCAGACACTGGTGTGACTGAAGCAAGTCTTTCTCTTTCCTTGATCAGTTGTGGATTTTTAACTAATGAAAACTGAGTATCCCTTTGGGATAAAAATGAACTTTTTTATAAGATCTGAATGTAACATCACCTTTCAAATATTTCATAATTATTGTTCAGCTGGTGATTTTTCTACCATTTCTTTTTTTTTTTTTCTTTCTTTTTTTTTTTTTTTTTTTTTTTTGGTGCTGGGATTGAACCCAGGGCCTTGTGCTTGCAAGGCAAGCACTCTACCAATTGAGTTATCTCCCCAGCCCCAATTTTTCTACCATTTCTAAGTGAAAAAATTTACTCACATTCTCTAAGAAAGAGTGATATGTTAAAATATAGCAATAAATTCCAGTTTGTAAGGTTTGAGCGCCTTTTTTCTGACTTTCCTATTAATAAAACATCTATGTTCAGTGACTCCTATTTTCTTCTGTATCCTTTGGTGGTTTTCCAAACTAGATATCAAAAGATTCATAAAAGACCATACATTCTCATTAAAGAAATCACTGGTTCCCAGGATAAGACTCTTTGGTTTCAGAATTTCAGAGCTTGTTTCAGTCAACTGATGTTAGAATGCAAAAGAAGTGGTTTATGGAAATGTCCACTTGGGGGCGATGCTTCCTCTGAAAATAGAACTAGATCAGAAACATTGTGATATTTTTGGGCCATTGTACATCAGCAGAGCTGGCTGAAAATGCAGTCATGTGTGATGTATGCTTATGCCTTCTGAAATCATTTCTGTGTCCTTATCTTGAAATAAGCTGTCAGTGCTCCAGTAAGACTCCACTGGTCACAACAGGGCAGAGCAGGGCAAGATGGATGGAGGAGGATAGCTTGTAAAAATATGATAAATGAAGGAAAATGGTAAAGCCCTGGGAAAAGTGGGAGAACAGAAAACCTTGTTGAGGGGGTGAGTAGATCTGACCACCAGTAAAGCAAATTTTAAGGGACTATTAGGCTTCCATCCAAAATTCCAGGGAGGGGTTATTGATGGGGCTTGAGGAACAAGCCATGTGAAGAGAAAGTCATGGTCAAACATGGCCACTATGAAGCTGTCACCAACTCACCTGAGGTTGCTGAGTCTTTCAATCATACCTAAAGCAGCAGGGATACAAATGAGGGTCAAGGTGAATGCAAACAATACTAGCACCATGTTGACTAGTATACCTTGTCAACTTGGTCACACTGTCCCTCCATTTCTCTTGGGGAGCCGTACTTTAGGAATATTCTTTTCCATAACCTTTCAATGAGGAAGAACTAAAAGGGGAATCTTGGGTTGACAAAATGTCACACAAAAGAGAGACACAAACTGGGTGTTGGTGGGGAACCTGGAATTACATTTACTCTGTTTGGACATGACTGAGCCCTGAGCAGGTAAGATCACAGGTTCAAGACCAGCCTGGGGGATAAAGGAGAGACCCTGTCCCAAGAGAAAATGATAAGCCCTCCCTTCTTGGAGGTGTGTGGTGTCATTGCAGTAGCTTGGGCAGCTGAGACCAGAAGGAGGATTGTGAGTTCAGAGTCACCCTCATCCACTAAGTGAGGGCCTGCCTGAGAATAAAAGGAAACTGACTTTGGATGTGGCACCATGGTTAAGCACCCCTGGGTTCCATCACCCTGGTACCAATGAAGGAATGAATGAATGAATGAATGAATAAATAAATAAATAAATAATAAAGTGTGGATGTAGCTCAGGGATAGATCACCCCAGGTTCATCCCATATTGAAAAAAAAAGTTTGTTTATGTACGTTTGTATGTATTTGTGTGTTTATATATCAAATACTATTATACATATGTATGTGTGTATATGTGTGTGTGTGTATTCTTTTTTTTTCTTTTTACATATTTATATTTATATGTGAGAGAAGGCATTCAGTCACCCACAGAATGTACCAAAGTCCCTGGAAGTCAAAGGACGAAAGTCACTTTTCTTGCAGAGATACATGCAAGCTACACTTCTCTCCTATTAGCCCATATAAATGAGAGACAGAAGACAAATAGAAGTAAACTTTTTTATTGTAAACAAATGGAATACATGTTGTTTCTCTGTACATGGAATAAAGGCATACCATTTGTGTAATCATAAATTTACATAGGGTAATGTTTGATTCATTCTATTTTTTCCCTTCTGTCTATCCCTCCCACCCCTCTTTTCCCTCTATACAGTCCTTCCTTCCTCCATTCTGGGCCCCTCCCTAATCCCTAACCCTAAACCTAACCCTATCCCTAACACTAATCCCTCCCACCCCCATTATGTGTCATCATCTGCTTATCAGTGAGATCATTCTTCCTTTGTTTTTTTGAGATTGGCTTATCTCACTTAGCATGATATTCTCCAGTTTCATTCATTTGCCTACAAATGCCATAATTTTATTATTTTTTATGGCTGAGTAATATTCAATTGTATATATATGCCACAGTTTCTTTATTAATTCATCAATTGAAGGACATCTAGGTTGGTTCCACAATCTGGCTATTGTGCATTGAGCAGCTATGAACATTGATGTGGCTGTATCTCTGTAGTATGCTGATTTTAAGTCCTTTGGGTATAGACTGAGGTGTGGGATAGCTGGGTCAAATGGTGGTTCCATTCCAAGCTTTCTGAGGAATCTCCATACTGCTATCCAGAGTGACTGAACTAATTTGCAGTCCCACCAGCAATGTATGAGTGTACCTTTTCCCCACATCCTCACCAACACTTATTGTTGCTTGTGTTCTTGATAATCGCCATTCTAATTGGTGAGATCGAATCTTAGGGTAGTTTTGATGCATTTCCCTTATTACTAGAGATGTTGAACATTTTTTTATATATCTGTTGATTGCTTGTAGATCTTCTTCTGTGAAGTGTCTGTTCATTTGCTTATCCCATTTGTTGACTGGATTATTTGTGCTTCTTGGTGTAGAGTTCTTTGAGTTCTTTATATATTCTGGAAATTAGTGCTCTATCTGAAGTATGAGTGGCAAAGATTTTCTCCCACTCTGTAGGCTCTCTTCTTCACATTACTGATAGTTCCTTTGCGAGAGAAAGCTTTTTAGTTTAATCTATTCCAGTTGTTGATTCTTGCTTTTATTTCTTGTGCTATGGGAGTCCTATTAAGGAAGTCTGATCCTAAGCTGGGACAGTGTTGAAGATTGGTATCTACTTTTTTCTTCTATAAATGAAGGGATCTCTGGTCTGATTCCAAGGTCCTTGATCCATCTTGAGATGAGTTTTGTGCATGTTGAGAGATAGGGGTTTAGTTTCATTCTGTTGCATATGGATGTCCAGTTTTCCCAGCACCATTTGTTAAAGAGGCTATCTGTTCTCCATTGCATATTTTGGCCCTTTGTCTAGTAGAGAAAATTGCATTTATTTGGTTTGTGTCCATGTCCTCTATTCTGTACCATTGATATTCCCATCTCTTTTGGTACCAATACCATTCTGTTTTTATTAATATTGCATTGTAGTAGAGTTGAAGATCTGGTATTGAAATACCCCCTGCTTCGCTCTTTCTGCTAAGGATTGCTTTAGCTATTCTAGGTTTCCTATTCTTCCAGATGAATTTATAATTGCTTGCTCTATTTCTGTAAGGTACGTCATTGGATTTTAATTGGAATTGCATTGAATCTGTATAGCACTTTGGTAGTATGGCCATTTTGACAATATTATTCTGCCTATCCAAGAACATGGGAGATCTTTCCATCTTCTAAGGTTTTCTTTAATTTCTTTCTTTAGTGTTCTGTAGATTCTCATTGTAGAGGTCTTTCACCTTCTTTTGTGAGATTGATTCCCAAGTTTATTTTTTATTCGAGGCTATTGTGAATGGGGTAGTTTTCCTAACTTCTCTTTCTGAAGATTCATCACTTAATGTATAAAAATGCATTGGATTTATGAGCATTGATCTTGTAACCTGCTACTTTACTGAATTCACTTATGAGTTCTAAAGTTTTCTGGTGGAATTTCCAGGTTCCTCTAAGTATATAATCATAGTCATCAGTGAACAGGGATAGTTTGAGTTCTTCTTTTCCTATTCGTATCCCTTAATTTCTTTGGTTTGTCTGATTGCTCTGGCTAGAGTCTCAAGGACGATGTTGAATAGACGTGGTGAAGAGGGCATCCCTGCCTTGTTCCAGTTTTTAGGGGGAACGCTTTCAGTTTTTCACCATGTAGAATGATATTGCCATGGGCTTAGTGTAGATGGCCTTATAATGTTAAGGAATGTCCACTACCCCAATTTTTTTCTAGTGTTTTCAGCATTGAAGGGATGGTGCACTTTATCGAATGCTTTTTCTGCATCTATTGAAATAATCATATGATTCTTAACTTTAAGTCTGTTGATATGGTCAATGACATTATGATTCCGAATGTTGAACCAACCTGCATCCCTGGAATAAAACCCACTTGATCGTGGTGCACTATCTTTTTAATATATATTTGTATGCGATTTGCTAAAATTTTGTTGAGAATTTTTGCGTCGATGTTCATTAAGGATATTGGTCTGAAATTTTCTTTCCTCAATGTGTCTCTGGTTTAGGTATCAGGGTGATATTGGCTTCATAGAATGAGTTTGGGAGGGTTCCCTCCTCTTCTATTCATGGAATACTTTGAGAAGTATTGGAATGAGCTCTTTAAAGGTTTTGTAGAACTCGACTGAGAACCAATCTGGTCCTGGACTTTTCTTTGTTGGTAGGCTTTTGATGACTTCTTCTATTTCATTACTTGAAATTGGTTTATTTAAATTTGTATGTCCTCCTCGTTCAGTTTTGGCAATTCATATGAGTCTAGAAAACTGTTGATGTCTTTGAAATTTTCTATTTTGTTGGAGTATAGATTTTCAAAATAGCTTCTAATTATGTTTTGTATTTCAGTCATGTCTGTTGTGATATTTCCTTGTTCACTCCGAATTTTAGTGATTTGGGTTCTCTCTCCTCTTCTGTTTGTTAGTGTGGCTAAAGGTTTATCAATTTTGTTTATTTTTTGAAGAACCAACTATTTATTTTGTTAATTTTTCCAATTGTTTCTTTTGTTTCAATTTCATTGATTTCTGCTCTGATTTTTAAATATTTCCTGTCTCTACTACTTTTGGTATTGGTCTGCTCTCCTTTTTCTAGCGCTTTGAGCTGTAGGTTAAGTATTTATTCGTTGATCTCTACTTCTTTTTGAATGCGCCCATGAAATAATCTTCCTAAGTACTGCTTTCATAGTGTCCCAGAGATTTGATATGATGTGTCTTTGTTCTCATTTACTTCTAGAATTTTTTTATTTCCCTCTGATGTCTTCTGTTATCTATCATTAATAATAGTGTATTATTTAATCTCCAGGTATTGGAGAAGTTTCTGTTTTTTATTCTGTCATTTATTTCTATTTAATCCATTCTGATCTGATAGAGTACAAGGTAGTATCTCTATCTTCTTTGTATTCCTAACAGTAGCTTTGTGGCATAAAATATGGTCTATTTTAGAGAAGGATCCATGTGCTGTGAGAAGAAGTGTATTGTTCTTTGTTGGATGGTATATTCTATATAGTCCTGTTAAGTCTAAATGTGATTGTGTTGTTGAGATCTATAGTTCTTTATTCAGTTTTTTGTTTGGACGATCTATCCAGTGGTGAGAGAGGTGTGTTAAATTCGCCTAGTATTATGTGTTGTGGTCTATTAGATTTCTGGAATTGAGAAGGATTTGTTTGAGTACTGTGGATGAGCCAATGTTCGGGGCATAGATATGTATGATTGTTATGTCTTGCTGATTTAGTGCTTCCCTTAAGCAGTATGTAATGTCCTTCTTTATCCCTTCTGACTAGTTTTGGTTTGAAGTCCACATTATCTTAAATGAGGATGGATACTCCAACTTTTTGCTGTGTCAGTGGTGCATGGTATGTTTTTCCCCATCCTTTCACCTTTAGTCTGTGGGTGTCTCTTTCTATGAGATGAGTCTCTTGCAGGCAGCATATTGTTGGATTTTTCTTTTTAATCCAATCTGCCAGTCTATGTCCTTTTGATTGTGAGTTCAGGCCATTAACATTCAGGGTTATTATTGTGATATGATTTGTATTCCCAGTCATTGACTCATATTTTGTTTTTGACATGATTTGGTTCTCCTTTATTTGGCTATTCCTTTAGGGCTAGCAACTCCTGTTGCTGATTTGCATCATTCTTTTTCATCTCTCCTCATGGAATATTTGCTGAGAATGTCTGTAATGCTGGCTTGCTTTTGTAAATTCCTTTAGCTTTTGTTTAACATGGAAGGATCTTATTCATAGTCAAATTTGAAGGTAAGTTTTGCTGGGTATAAGATTCTTGGTTGGCATCCATTTTCTTTCAGGGTTTGGTAAATATTTTCCAGGCCCTTCTAACTTTTAGGGTCTGGATTGATAAGTCTGCTGATATTCTTATTGGTTTCCCTGTGAATGTAATTTTATTCTTTTATCTCACAGCCTTTAAAATTCTGTCTATATTTTGTATGTTAGGTATTTCATAATAATGTGACTTGGTGTGGGTCTGTTGTAATTTTGGTATGTTTGGAGTCCTCTAAGCCTCTTGTACCTGGTTTTCCATTTCATTCTTCTGATTTGGGAAATTCTGTGATATTATTTCATTGAATATATTGTTCATTCCTTTGGTTTGCTTCTCTAAGACTTCCTTAATCCCAATAATTCTTAAATTTGGCCTTTTCATGATATCCCATAATTCTTGTAGATTCTGTTCATGATTTCTTACCATCTTCTCTGTTTGGCCAATTTTGTTTTCAAGATTAAATATTTTGTCTTCAATGTCTGAGGTTCTGTCTTCCAGGTGTTCTCTCCTATTGGTTATGCTTTCTATGGAGTTTTTAACTTGGTTTATTGTTTCCTTCATTTCAAGGATTTCTGTTTTTTTTTCAGTATCTCTAACTCTATTGAAAATGATCTTTTGCTTCCCGTATTTGCTATTTTAACTGTTGATTGGTGTGATCATTTAATGCCTGCATTTGCTCTTTCATCTCTTCCTTCAATGCTTGCATTTCCTCTTTCATCTCCTCATTTTCTTCCCTTATCATTTTAATTATGTACATTCTGAATCCCCTTTCTGACGTTTTTTCTGCTGTGCTATCTTTGGGTTTTATTGATATTATCTAGGTTTTTCTTCCCTTGTTTTCTCATATTGGTCAGATATCAGTGGGACTCTGAGATATTGCAAATTTCCTCTCTTGGCTTATAATGTACCTGTAGATTTCCAGTATATCACCTCCCAGCCTTCAGTATCCTGAAGTCTTGGAGGAACTTGATAGTGCAGTGCTTCTGAAGAAAGCTGCCCCTGGCCCGCTACTGGGTCCAGGGCTGGGGGCTGTTTCTGCATGGAAATCCTCTCACTGGGTGTTCCTGATCTAGAAGCTGGTTATAGACAGGGCCTGCCCCTGCCTGAGGGAGCCAGGCTGCTCGAGGAAAGCCTCTCCCTGTCCTGCCTTGGTCTCAGAAGCCGCCTGCAGGCCGGGGCCCACCGCTGGGTTCAGGGCTTGGGGTTGGCTCTGTGAGGAAATGCTCTCACTGGGCAGGCCTGCTCCAAGGAGCTGGCTGTAGTAGATCGAGCCTGCCGCCAGAGGGAGCAGGGCTGCTAGGGGAAGTCCCTTGCTGCCCTGCCCTGGTCCAGACTCCTGTGGCCCAGGGCCCACGCTGGGTTCATGGCTTGGGTTTGACTCTGCGGAAAAGCTCTCAGTTGGCAGGCCTGCTCTGAGAACCTGAGTGTGGACCGGGCCTGCCATGGGAGGGAGCAGGGCTGCTTGGGGAAATCTCTCGCTACCCTGCCCTGGTCCAAGAAACTGCCCCCTGTCCGGGCCTACCACCAGGCCGAACTTCACCTGGCAGGAGAGACTCACCCCGCTGCTCTTTGTTGGTCCGAGTCTCTCAATATCTTCTTGAATCCTGAATTCTGGAGTGACGGGAGATGTAGTCACCCTCTAGTCCGTCATCTTGGATCTCCCTCATGACAGGCAGCAGATGTAGACTTTTGACACCTAGCTAACCAGATTCCATGGGTGAGCCAGGATTTGTCACTTGTTCCTGCTCAGTCAGGGTCTGAAGTCTCCCCAATGACAGTGGTCTCTTAGAGGAGCAGAGTGCTTTTTCATGTTTCCTGGCCAACACACCTTTCCTTTCCTTTTCTGTGTCTGGGGACAAAACTCAGGGACTCACATGTGCTGGCTGATCCCTCCACCACACCCACCCTCACCCACCCCCAAACACTGCAGTGAAGCCTTAGCTTTATATTGACTGGCCCCTGGCCTGTCTCTGAAATGTCCCTCATTTGTGTCTTTGAAATGAAATGTAATTGAACTGTTTAAGTTTCATGCATCCTAGGTCTCTGGCCTAACTCCTGGGTCTGTACTAAGACTTCTCTGCTCTTCCCCCTCCCCACAAAGAAAAGTGAAAAAACCTACAGACAAAGTCATGGTGAAAAGCAAGAAAGAAAATTGTAAGGGATTTGGCCATATTGAGAAAGAAGAGCAAGCTCAGGCATCTTTGCATGGTGTTCCTGTGTTGCTGGTGGTGGTAACTTCAGGTTTGAGTCGAGCAAGGATTGAGGCTCCGGCATTTCAGATTGAGTGTATGCAGACGATGGTCATCTGATGGATTTTCTGGATTGTCATCTGTATTGGATGTTTCCTTGGACTTTATAAGTCTCCTGTCTGATAACAGGCACTGGCAGGTGGGTATCAGGCCCAGTGCCACCTTCTTTGTGAGAGTGGGTGGTGGGTGAGTGGGTGTCATCAATGATTCCTAAAACCTACGGGAAGACAGAGCTAGCTGAATGGGGGATTGGGTACTGCCATCCAGGTGCTCTGCCACTGGCCTGCCCTCCCCCTCCCTCCCTTCCTCCCTCCCTGCGGTGCCCAGGGTAGGGCACTGGCATTTGCAGAATTTTCTGCTCTATCTGGGGATGAACACTAGGAGATGTCTGAACGAGTAGTGAGTCAGATCAGGGGAAAGGGTTGGCCTGACTATCTAGTTGGGGCACATTCCCTTGGATCTCCCCCCTATTCACAGGTAGAAGAGTGGAGAAGTTACAAGGTAAAGTGGTAGGAAGCCCCCAGGAAGGACAGGCAGGCCTGGAATGTGTAGTCTCACTGCTTCTGAGTTCTGGCCATGAGTACATACATGTCTTTGATGTGCTCCTGGGAGGTGGTGGTGGGTGATGTCCCTCTCTGTTCCATGAGTGAGGAGACTAAGGTGCCAGACGTGCACTCTGATCCTCAATGTATGTCTGATGAGTGGTTTCAGGGGAAGGAGACTGATTTTTGGTGAATTGTTGCAGAGGAAACCCCATGTCCTGTAGCTATTCCTGCATTGTCCCCCACCCTCCTCTGAGTTATAACTTGTGTCTTTCAGAAGACACAATCTCATTACCCTTGTTACATATATAGACACCATAAACTGCCTAAGGATAGGGTTCCATATATATATATATTTTTCTTTCCTCTTCTTTCTTTTCAGTTTGTTTGTTTTACAAATATCCCTTGACTTCAGGTGCACTGCAACCCATGAGGGCACCTTCTTCACTTAATAAGGCCCCATGAGTTCAGTGAGAGCACCCTGGCTCTGACCTGACCTGACACGACTTTGCACCTGGTACTCTAGGGTGAAGAGTGAGGCAGGTTTGGTAATGGCAGCATTTGGGGCGAGTGGTGCTGCAAGGGTTTGAACCCAGGGCATTCTACTGGTGAGTCCTATCCATAACCCCTTTTATTTTTTGAGGTAGGAACTCGCTAAGTGGTGGCGGCTGTCCCAAAGGAAATCACAAGCATCCTCTGCTCTTGGACCACACTCCCTCCCTGAGTGTTTTGAGGTGGCTTGTTCTGAATCCCTCCATGGTGGTGAGGACCTTGTCGGGAGCCAAGGCTCCTTGGGAGAGAAAGGGGGGTTAGTTATATGTTGGTGACTCCCAGCAGCTTCTGCTCCCTACCTGTTCGGATGAGGGAGAGGGATTTTCTGGAAGCCTTCCTGGGGTGTGACTGCCTTGCAGCTGTTTGCTCCCCTGCTTGGTCTGTCAGTCTGGCCAGGGTTCCTGGGCCCAGCCCTCTCTGAGTCCTACAGAGGACCCACCCACCCAGTTCTACCCTCCCCTCTCCAGTCCCTGCATCTAAATGGGGAGGTCCAGAGGAGTAGTCCGAGGGGACTCAGGGCCAGGCTGATCACCTGTGTTTGGTAGAACTTCTTCCTTCCCCGCCCGCCCGCCTCCACCCCCCCTTTCCTCGAGTGGGGGAATCCCATTCTATTTTCCATCCTGCAGCATAACCTAGTGGATTCTGTTTCGAAGAAGGTGTAGAAGAGCCTGCGATGGGAACCAATTAAAGAGTTAACTCTTGAGAGACCTTTGTGGGTGGTGGTAGTGGCGGCAACTGCGGCAGCTAGAGTCAACTCTTGCAGAGTCAACTCTTGGGAGACCTGTGTAGGGCAAGAGATTGTTCTCGGGAGGAGGTATGTGTGGGCGGTGGTGCTGGCGCTGCTTGGGGGGAGGGGGGAGGAGGGGCCTGGCGAGTGGCTGGTAGGCGGGTTGGTGGGCGCGTGGAGTAGCAGCAGCTCTCTTCTTTCCTTCCCCCTCTGTCCTTCCCTGCTCCTCTTGAAGTCCATCCTGCAAAGTAACCTAAACCAAGCTGGAGCTTCCTGCCCACTCCTGTGGCACTGCTCCGCCCCACTGTGCCCCCACCTGCCCCCCTGCCTCCTTTTTTTTTTCCTTTTGGCGCTCTACCAAGAGTTGAGCCCGGTGTCTCTTGCCAGCCCTCTGTCTGCGAGGTAGTCCCTGTCAAATCACACACTTGTTGGCTCCCAGTGAAAATAGAGCAGTGGCCTCAGGAAGCAGTGAGGTTCCAGGCCTCTCTCCCGCACCTGGGAGAACCTTTGCTCTGCTCAGCTGATCTTACCGGCTGTGAACTGCTTACCCTGCAGGCACCTGCAAGGCTCTTGCTCTAAAAGGCCTTGAACCTTCCTCAAAGTGGGGAGAAGCCATGATTCACTTATGCCTGAACCCACAGCCCATTTGGAGGGATGGTCCTATGAGTGGGGGATTAGGCCCATTGATATGTGTCCCATGCTCCTGCGAACTCTAACTAATCTGTACCATCCAAAGCATGGACTGCCTATGTATGTCAGCTGCTACATTGAATTATTTTCCCCCCTTGGTGATAATGGGGATGGAACCCCAGGGTCGCTGAAATAGTGAGCCACATCCCCATCCTTTTCAATTTATGTGTGTGTGTCTATATTTATACATATGTAGGTTTAAGGTTAGTTAGGTTTAATTAGTGGTCTTGGGGAATGGATTACAAATGAAAGGACAAGGTCTTAATAGGGACCTCTGATCTGGAAAGTATCAAGCTGTGTCACCGTCACCAGGTTGCGGTGGGGGTAGCCTAACAAAAAAACAAATGACCCAGACCGATTAATTAAAAGAAACCACGGAGTTAGTTTTCTTATTACGGGATGCTTTGGATTGGGGAGGTGGTGTGTTTTCGGAATGGCATGTGAACTGAAGCGTCTTTTCCATGGTGATTAAGTGAGAGCACCCTGTTCCTGGTGGGCAGCACCTGTTGCTTTTTGAGGGTGGAGAGTGATTGAGGCACATGGCACATCCTGCCCTCTGGAGTCACCTAGTGGATTCTGAGATAGGGAGAGAAGAGAGGGAGATGGTGCACATGGCAATGTCAGCAGCGGCAGTGGGGGGGGACCCAGAGGGTGAGGGAGGAGAGAGGGAGAGAGATTGTGTGTGTAGGGGGGGCAGTAGTGGTGGTGGGTTAACTTCTTAGGAATGGCTTGTGGTCGAGGGCAACCATCTCCTCTGGAGGAAAGTGGCCCGTAGCCTCCCTCCCTCCCTTCACAAGGAAGCTCTGACCTGCTTTGTGGATTTCCTGACTTCTATGCTTTTGTCAATGGGAATGATTGAAATGAAATGAAGTGAAATGAAATAATATTATGACACCATCCCCAGAAGTTGTAAACAATATATCTAATTGCTCTTGATGGAGATTCAATCTTGTATAACTACTAAGGCTGTATGTGAGAGTTTATTTAAGTTATTTTGGATGGCAAAGGCTTTTGCTGTGGAAGTGCATAGATTGTTTACAGTCTCTGTAGTTTGAATTTAGAGTGAGCAAGATGGTGGCAGTGGATATGGTGGCTAGGGGAGTTACCAGGAAATTCATCCCTGTGTTAATGAGGCCAATGGCACACATGGTACAGTGCAGGATTTCATTCAGAAGATTCTTCACTGCCATGTCCCATGGATTCTTCCATTCTTGGGACATGATCACCAGAAGCCATATGGGAGGAGGAATTCTAATAATAAACACATGTTTAGCATTCATAGCAGGATTTAAGCAATTAGAAAGCCAGCACGAAGAGTTATGTGTACAAGAGATTTGTTTAAATATTATATTTGGACTTCCCATCTTATTAATTATCAGCTTAGTGAATGGTGGTGTGACACAAGTTTGAATACAATAGGTATGAGTGTAATTAGGAAAAATCTTAATAGAAAAAGTTCCTGTATTATCAATATTTATATAACTGGCTGAGATCCCTTTTATGGGCCTCATAGCAAGTAACATGGGTGTAAGATCCTTTGTGCAAAATTTATTCCCTGCATAATGATTAGTTATAAATTGTTCACAATAGTAGGATGCACAATATTCCTATTGAATATTGGGTGTATCTGTTATATTCCAGGGGGCTGCACTCGACCAGGCACACAAATGTTGATATAATCCAGAAATGTTTCTACCATATAACAGATACAGCATTAAAGTAATACATTGATTCCAAGAAGGTGTGGAGTTATTATCTAAGGAGAGTAGTCCAAAAAGAGTGTTTGGAAAGCTAGACAATGAAGGCTTTTAGCATATACCATTGGGGGGTTTATGAACATTGATCTTTTTCTTAACTCTGATCCTTAGGTCTAATAAGGTTAAGCCAACATAGCATTAGTTATATTTATCTACAATTCTCCCTTCAGCGAGGGAGAAGGAAAGAGGTTGGTTTGGATTAGGTGTCATTCATAATATCCAAGAAACAAATAGATCTATTAGGCAATGACATGCTAGTATTCTATTTTATGGTAGTTAATGTCATATTAATTCAGGGTCAATAATAGTTGAGTCAGTAGATAAGAATTTCAGCAATGCTCTTTCCCAAATTGCTACTACCAAATATGGTGGTCTGGTGACCAAGTCCTTATTTACCTGACATTAACTTCACTGCTTGCTTTTAGAGCTGCATATAGGAACACTACCATTATCATTCCTGGAATAAGGCCCCCACTGGGCGAGGGTCCATTATAGTACCTTGCTCAATTATATCTTTAAGATCACCCCAGGTTACTTTACATGAGACTTGTTTCTTCTGTTGATTCCTGTACCTCAGGGACTCTCTTCCTATGATAGTTTTCATCTTCTTTTTTGGTGGTTTGAGGTGTTCAGGGTTTGAAATTTCTAGTAAGTACACAGATAGGTTGAAGTTCATTCTCTGGAATGACACAAGCAAACCTTTGATCCATTGTCAGAGGGATCCTGCAACTTCCAAATGTTGATATAGCGGGTCCTTCCATAAAAACCAAAGGCAAATACTAGGGCCTTATGAGGGAAGCCCAATGCTTATGGGCTCGTGTTATCTTTTGAAATTTTTGATGTGGTGAGAAATTTTAAACAAAATAAAGTACAATGTCTGGCATCATGTGGGGAGCTAGTATAGCTTTACCCACTCTGTTTTTGAAGCATTGTTTAAATTCTTTATGAATGTGCTCAAATATAAGGTAAACCCAGTCACATGATTTATTGGCAAAATGAGCAAAATTCTTTAAAGGTTTTGTTCATATAGACTGGGTCATTGTCCTCTGGATCATTGACTTTCCATGATCCCAAAACAACTAAGAAAAGAAGATAACCCTTTTTGTGGTTTCTCCAGAGGGCTACAACAAACCTAAATAGAAATTAATGGTTACATGATATTTTTATTGCTTTTGCCAAGGGGAAATAATGGGTGACATTTGCCAAGAGCATTGGATTTCAGCCCTGGAAGGTTTTTATTCCTGAGGGATGTAGGAGTCCAATGAGAAGAAATGAAGCAGCACTTTTACAATCCCTAGCTAATTGTTTACAAGTTTCCTTAAAAAATGAACAGGGAACAGCCTATGGAGGCTTTAGGTGGACTAGTGGAAATGTGTATGCAATGGGCCAAGTAAGGTTGATCCACTGTTTTAGTGAGATCCACTAATGGTCCTGGTAAATGAGAATGAGCCCTGATTGATAAGTTGGATAAAAGAGGGCATCTTCTTGCTTTTGACAAAGTGTGGATGCTAGAAATCAAAACTCTAGTGGTTTGCTTAAATCTAGGTGCAATAAGCATAAGCACACTGGGGAATTAACTGGGCATAATATTGGCTATCTGAAAACAGGTTATGAGTTATAGAAAACTAGAAGTTGCTAGATATTGGGGGGACCACAATAGCTTGTCTCTCTGAATATCTGTTGTTAATTGGAGATTAGAACCAAACTTACAATACCAATGGTTCCATTGGAGGTGGTGTCAGTGGAAACTAACATAGCTTCAGTAATGGGCTAAGTGGACACAGGGTATATACTGTAAGTTAATTGGTTCAGAGTCTGGAGGAGTTATCTTGAGTCAAATGACGTCTTTTATGCCTGGGTATCCTTTTAATGTATATAGTATAGAGTGATTATTTGTAGTAGAAAGTTTAATTACTTTTTGAGATCTATGAGACTCTAACCTGTAAGTCCCTACAATCTGCACTCTTGGATTTTATACTATGTGGTTAGGGCATGGTGGGCTACAGATCTTAGACATAGTGTTGGAGGGCAAATCACCCATTCTAATATGTGTTTGTTTGGGTTGTCATAATACCTCTGTATGAAGGCCTGGGGTTGCCAAAGCATTGGCATACAGATCCTTATTTGGGTCAAATCTGAAAAATTATAATGTCCCTAATACCTCATTAACTAACCAAATTGCTTGTATTGCCTCAGGAGTTAACATTCTCAAAGAATTTGGTTGTGGGTTGCCTTTAAGGAATTGAATAAAGGAGTAAGTTGGGCTGTAATAATCTTAAGCCAGGGCCTTATCCAGTTAGTATGTCCTAATTGTACCTGAAGATCCTTTAAAGTTATTTAATCTAAAATGTGGATAATGGAGTCACTAGATCATATGTTTTTAGGGAGCACCAATGTGCCCAAAAGAGAGTAAGGCCCTTTTGGACCTTTTCAAGAGCTATACAAAGTCTGGTAGACTTTAAGTTGTTCTGTAGGATCATGAAGTCTTGTTCTATATTATATTCCTTCATATCAGCTAGCAGAATATTATCCATGTAATATACCATTGTTAAATGTAGCCTAACAATGTTTAACACCCTGTAGTACATACATTTGACATATGGTCAGACTATTTTTTATCCCCCTGAAGAAGGACTGTCCACTAATATATTTGTGTTGGTATCATGTTATTGGTGACAGACACAGTGAAGGCAAATTATTCTCTATCTGGTGGATGCAGTGTAATACTGAAAAAACCAGTCTTTAATGTATAAAATTCTAACAAAATGACCTATGGGTAAATTGATAGCCCTTGGTAAACTGGGCTGCATAGTGCCCATTTTTTTTTTATAAAGCATTAATACCATGAGATCATGGAGAAGCCTGAATTTTCTTTTGTTTATTTCTATGATGAAAATAGAAGTATATATGGACTGAAATAGGGTTCTATATGTCAAGCTTTCAATAGTTTCTTTACCAGAGACTTTAAATGTGACAATTTGTCTTTCTTTATAGGCCACTGTCCAATCCAGATAGGCTCTTCATGATGCCATTGTAATTTAATGGGAGGTAATGAATGAACAGAGGCCCTTAGGAATTTTTTTTCTTTCACCCTTCACAAGTTTGGATCATATAGCTCTGTGTCTATAATACCTTCATAGAAGGCCTTGTGATCAGTAGTAAGAACAACTACCATGTGTATAGCTCCATGAAAGAATTAGACTCTGATCATGGATGGGGTCCTGTCCAAGGCAGTTGGGGACAGTTAAGGTTGTCCATTTTCCCCTCATCTATCTGTAATTGCTGCATGAGTTTAGATAGAGGAGTAAAACCTTCTTTGACTTAACTATCACTATTTAATTTCTTTCTCTTCCTATTGTGCATCAAGATGTTGAGCCTTTGATGTTACAGTAAGCTCTTCCTCTTTCTTCTTGTGTTCCCTCTCTTGACTCCCTTTTTCTGCTGGTATAGTGACTATGACCTGACAATGATGTGACCTATGGTGGCACAAAAAATGTTGGATGGCTGTCATGATGGGGAAAACTTAGAGGTAGGAACCATCCTTTTCTGAACTATTCTTGCCTAGTATCAACTGTGGTTCTCTCTCATATCTCTGGATCAAATACATCAACAACTTTAAACCAAGGATTAATGTTCAGTACTGTATCTCAAAATTTTTTGCTTCCTTTTTGTTTTATGTTAGTCCTCTTATACTAAGAAGGGTATGAAGCAGTTGAGCTGCAAGTCCTTCATGGATCTGGTAAATTGCCCATACTTCCCCTAATTCCTAGCGGGCCCTACACCCAAACCTATCTGCTTCCCTCAGGTCCCTGTTTGTGGAACTAAATGTGGAGTTCCTTGGTCCAGCCAGGACCCACTGAACAGTTGATGAGGGTGTGGTGATGGAGTCAAAGAATGACCTCCAGAGACCAGTTTTCAGAGTGCTCAGTCTACTTTATTGTTAGATAGGCAGGCATATATTGTTAAACAGTTGCTAGGCAGAATATGTCTGAGATTTGGATGGTCCAATGGGTTTACAACATGTGCAGAGATGAAAATCAATGGACTAAAAAGCCACTGGCAGGAAAAGAAGAGAAAAAGAACATGCTGACAATAAAAGGGGAGCTGGGTTGCCATGGTGATGGGGCTAAGTGTGGTTAGTGTTCCAATCACAGTATCTGGATTTAGTGCTGAGACATGAGAACCTCTCACATAGGCAATGTAAGTCTTTCCCATTTCATGTTCCCAGCATTAATTCATTTAATTTCTGTTTATCATGGAATGCTTTAATTTTATGTTGAACTCTGTAGGAAGCATTTTTGCTGGGAACAGTAGTGTTCATTGGCACCTTATTTCTCTTACAGTTTTTAATATATTAATCCAAACTCTCTTGTCTTTCAGAGTCTATGTTAAAAAAAGCATTGGAATTTGAATTGGTGTACCTCAAAATGTAACCATTCATTTTGTCCTTATCACCATAAAATTATTTATTCAATAATTGAAGCATTTTTATAAAATGTGCAATGCAGTATATCTATTGTAATTCAGTTGATTTGGAGTCCTATCAACATTTTCTTTTGAATTTATATATCATTCCTAAAAAATGGACAATTTTTCAAGCTCTTTCTTTGAAAAATTTGTTTATCCTAGTAGTTTATATTTTGGAGTACTCATCAACCCTAATGGTTCTTCAATTTGGTTTCTTGAATATTCTTTCATGGTATCTTCACATCTTTACTTTATGGCAAACTTTAGATATATGATTATAGAGTATGTCTTTTATTGCTAAAAAAAAACTATATTCAAATTAGTCTTCTATGGACTGGAGTTGGGAATTCATTGAAGAACCCATCACAATAATATATAAATATATAAATAAAATTAAATAAAATATTTCCAACACATATATATTAAAGTCATCTAATATATTGGTCATGTTATATACTGCATTTTTTCTATCAATTATTTGTAATGATTCTACTTTTGATTTTTTAAATTTTTAATTGCAAAATTGTTTTATTTGTAATTATTTGATAAACATGACTGTGGAGTTTATTTTGATATATTATGCAAATCTGAAGTATATCTTTTTCTAATAAGGATCTTACTCTTGTGGTTATATGTGCAGTATCTCTGGTCATGTATTCATATATAAATATAGGAAAGTTATGTCTGATTCATTCTATTGTCTTTCCTATTCCCATTCTCCTCACTTGTTTCCTTTTGTCTAATCCATTCTATTATTTCCTTCTTTTGTGTGCCAGCATAAACATGTTAGAGAATATTTGGACTCTGCCTATTTTAGCTTGGATTATTTTGCTCAGCATTATAGTATCCAATTTTTTTGTTTTGAAAGAAAATGATATAAGTTCTGTTTTCTTTTTGGTCAAGTTGCTATCCATAATGCAAATATACCAGATTTTTCTTTATTCATTGATCCACTTATGGAACCCACTTTGGTTCCATAACTTGATTGTTCTGAATTGAGCTGCTATAATATCAATGGGGAAACAACACTGTAGTATGCTAATTTCACTTCTTTTGGTATGTACTGAGGAGTGGAATATCTGAATCAAATTGTGGTTTGATTCCATGTTCTCTGAGTAATCTTCATACTGTTATCCTTAGTAGTTGCACCAATTTCGAGTCCCACCTGCAATGTATGATTTATCTTTTTCCCAACGTCCACACCAACATTTATTATTTCTTTTATCCTTGATAACTGCCATCCTGACAGGAGTGAGAAAAATCTCAGCATTGTTTTAAACTGAATTTAAAAAGTTACAGAGATATTGATCTACTTCATTTATTTGAAAATCGTTTGTATGTGTTCTGTGAAGTGCCTTTTACTTTCTTTAGTCCACTTATTTATTGAGTTATTTATTATTATATTTGGTGCTTTTTTATTTTTGTAAATCCTGAATATTAATGCTCTATCTGAGGTTCAGTAGTCAAATATATTCTCCAAATCTGTTGACTCTCTCTAAATTCTCTTGGTTTTTTTCCTTTACCATGAAGAGGTTTTTAATTTAAACTCAATCTCATTTACTGATTATTGATTTTACATCTTCTGTTTTCAGAGTTCAGTTGTTGAAATCAGTTTCTAAGCACACATGATGGAGAGTTTGGTCTACATTTTGTTTCCAGTTGTTCCAAGTTCTCTGATTTAATGACTAAATCTGTGATCCAACTTCAGTTCATTTTTGTGCAGGGTGAGAGATACATGTTAACTTTTTTCTATTATGTATGAAATTTCCCAGAATCATTTTTGGAAAGAGCTATTTTTATACAATATATTTTTATGAGAACTTTGTCCACTCTGAGATAACTGCAATTATGTGAGACTTTCTATGTCTTGTTCCATTGGTCTTATTGCATGCTTTTGTGACAACCATGTAATTTTTTTTACTGTAGATCTGCTTTAAATTGTAAAGACTATCTCTGGCTTCATTTTTTTTTTTTTTTATGAGGATTGCTTTAAGTATTCTGAACCTCTTATTTTCCTAATAATTAAATGACAACTTTTTCTATTTCTATATAAAGAACATCATTAGACTATGAATATTGCATTAATTCTATATATTGCTTTTGGTAGTATGCATATTATGACAATATTAATTCTTCTTGTTCAAAAATATGGGTGTTATTTCCATGTTCTCATGTCTTTTTCAACTTTCTTCTTTAGTGCTTTGTAATTTTCACTGTCATCTTCTTTTACCTATTTGTTAGATTGATCCCCATTTATTTTGTTTATTTTTTGATACTATTGAGAATGGGACAGTTTCTGTAATTCCTCTTTTGGATGGTTAAGCATTGGTGTATAAAATTGCAATAAATTTGAGTTTATTAATTTTTTTCTGCTATATTGAGTAATATGTTTATGAGTCCTGACAGTTTCTGGTGGAAAACTTCTATGTATGGAATGTTTTACTGGCAATAGGTAAAGATTGAGTTCTTTTTTACCTGTTCATATTTTTAAATTTTCCTGTTCATGTTTTTATATTATTTTTATTTTGCCTAAATTCACTGTCCTAGTTTTCTAGGAATATTTTGAAGGGAAGTGTTGAAAGAGGGCATGTCTGTCTTTTACTGTGTTTAAAAAAATGATTAAAATTTGTCCCCACTTAGAATTAGATTAGTCTAGGCTTCATCAAATAGAATTTTTATAATGTTAATATGTGTTTCTGCTATGCCTAGATTTTTATTTTGTAGTGTTTTGAGAATGTTTGATTGCAAAAATTTTCCAAATGCTTCTATTTGCATGCAATATGAGATATGCATGCAATTCTTGTCTTTAACTCTTTTGATGTGATGAATTAAAGATAGTAATTTCATATATTGAACCAGGTTTGCATCCCTGGAATAAACTACATTTAATTATGGTGCTCTCTTTCAAATACAGTTTTATATGTGATTTGCCAGCATTTTATTAATGTTTTGTATCTATCTTCAAAAGGGATTTGACCTGAAATATTTTTTTCTCCATTGTGTCTTTTTAATTTCTGTATCAGAGTGATACTAGCTTCAAGGAATGAATTTGGATAGGTAACCTTCTCTTCTGTCATGAAACAATTGAGAAGTTTTGGTATTAAATACTTTGAAGGTCTGAAAGAACTTAGTTGAGAGTCTGCCTGGGGTTGGGCTTTTCTTTTGTGGTTCGTTTTGAATGTGCCTTCAGGTTTATTTCTAAAATTGATATGTTTAAATTTTATATATCCTCCTGATTCAGTATGATTAAGTCATATGGCTGTAGAAAATTTTTGAGAATTATCTATTTCATTGGAGTATAAAGTATCAAAATTGTATTTGATTACAATCTGTTTCAGTAGTGCTCATGTTGATATTTCCCTTTTCACCAAACTATTAATAAATGGAGTTTCTTATATTTCTTCATTAGCATTACTATAGCTCTACCACTTTTACTTATTTTTTCAAAGAACCAACTTTGTGTTAGGTCTTTTTTTTCAAATTTATATTTTATATTCATTGAATTTAGCTAAAATTTTAATTATTTCCAATCTTCTGCATTGGTTGTTCTTTTCTTTTTTCCCAGTGGCTTTGAGATATACATTATTATATTTATTTAATGACTTTCTACATTTTTAATAAAAAAGTTCAATGTATTGAACTTTCTTCTTAGTACTGCCTATATAGGGTCCACAAAAACTTTGTATGTGGTGTTATTCTCATATATTTCTAAGTATTTTTTCTTTATCCCTGATATTTTCTTCTATACATCGATCAATCAGTAGCATATTATTTAGTTTCCAGGTGATACATTAGTTTCTCTTTTCAATTTTATTTTTGATTTCCAATTTTCTATCCTTATAATCAAATAGAATTTAAAAAATCTCTAATTTTTGTATTTGCTAAGAATTGCTTTGTAGGCTGTGTGATCTACTTAAGAGAAGAATCAATGTGTTGCTAAGAAGAAAGTATATTCAATCTTTGATGAATGAAATATTCCATATATAGTTTGTTAGTCAAAATTATTAATTGCATTTCTACATTTTTATTTACTTTTTGCTTGAAGGATCTATACAATGATGGGAGAGTTGTATTCAATTTTCCCAATGTTATTGTGTTGTGATCCATTTCATTATTGAATTTAAGAGTGGTTTTCTTGGTATATGTAGATGCTCCATTGTTTAGGGCATAAATATTTATGACTGTTACTTCTTGTTGATATAAATTTCCCTTGAAAAGCACAAAAAGGCATTCTTTGTACATTTTGATTAACTTTGGCTTGATGTCCACTTCATCTTATATGAGGATAGAAACCCTTACTTTTTATGTGTTCCATGCAAATGATACAATTTTCCCATTGCTTACCATTAGTCTGTGTAGATCTTTGCTTATTTATCTCAAAATACAGAGGAAGGAAAAATATGCTTCTGAAACTCAAAAAAAATATTTTCAAGATGACAGAATAGAGGAGATAGCTTTTCTGTCTGCTCTGTTGAGAGAAACAAGAAATCAGACAGGTTGTTCTCAGCTAATTGGGTGAACAAAAACAAAAACAACAAAAGGACAGACTTTTCTTGAATTAAAACCAGATTTTCTGAGCAGACCAGGAACTCAGACGTTGAATAAAATAAAATAAGAAATAAAATCCCAGCAGTAAAGTAACTTCCATAGCCTTGCAGGCAGAAGACACAAGCAAAGGTGGTCTGACCATTAGAAAAGTGAAGTGATAAGTTCACTAAATATTCTACATTTTTAGGAGGCCTGAGGCATGTCTGAATATGGAATGTTTAAGGACATTGCCCTACTAAAGTGAAATGCCTGCTGCACACTAACCATGTGTAGGAAAGAATCCACCACCTCTTGAGGTGGCATGCAGAGGACAAAGAAAGGTATGATTTTGTGCCTGCAGCATATAGGACAGTAGATAAAACAGATTTCTAGCAAATTCATATTTGAAGCTTGCAGCCCCAGTTTGGAAAGATGTATCTGGCAGGGAATACAGAAAAGCAGTGGTAGCAGATATTGAGCTTGGATTTTAAACCATAGACCATAAAATGTGGAGGCTAAAGGTGATGAAGAGGACTAAAATTTAGCTCTTTCACCACATGAGTGGAACACACATGAGATCCCCTAGAGTACAATTTTCTAACATGAACCAGCAATTACTGGTCTCTTGAGGTATGTTGATTTAAAATCACCAGAAAATTGGCATTCAATGTAGATCCTCTAGCCCACCTAATGCTAGACACAATCTCCAGGAATTATGCCAATGGGATTGTTTCTCACTCCAGCAGTGCAGAGAGTGAAACATGATCTTCATGACCTACATAAAACTGTTAAGAGAAGTTGTGAAACTTTTGAACTACAACAGAAAGAATTTGTTAATTTTTCATGGATATTACTTCTCCTTTTTTCTTTTCTTTTTTCCCTCTTTAGTTGTGACCATAATGGTACATAATTATTTGTACATACTCATATTTCTTTCTCATTTCTAAAATTTTGAATGGAGTTATTTTATATGGACGAGTATGTTGAGGACTAGAATGTTTGAATGCATTTCTTAAAAATTTTGTTCTGTATTCTTTATCTGTATTTTGTTCTGTATATCTTTATCTTTATCTTCTGTGTTCTGTATTCTTTATTCTGTATTTATATTTTTAAATTTGTACTGTATATAAATTATTTTCTTTTATGTTTTTGTTTCCCTTCATTCTTTCTCTCTCCTTTCTTCTTTTTATAGTCAATCTCTATTGTTCACTCTTTCATTCAACTTTTAAATTTTTACTTATATCTTTTCTCCTCCCCCCATCTTTTCATCTCACTCTATATCACTTCTATTCTGTCTGTCTTCAGCATTTGAAAATGTCAAACTTATTACAATCTTTCTGTTTTTAATATAGGCAATATCTGAACATAACATTTATGTGTATTGTGATAATTAACATTTTACATATCAGAGTTAGAACTATTTAGTTGAATGGTGCATATTTTTCACATTGCATGCTGTTATTTTTGTCTACTCATAAACAAGGTGTTACTGGAAACATACAGGGACACTATAAGTACACACAGCAGAAACTCTTAATTTCTCAGAACCATATATTTAGATGGATAGACACAGAGAAAAAAATCAGAAAAAATTCAAAAATCAGAAAAAAATTCAGAGAAAAAATCTCAAACAAACCAAGATACTCCACTAACAGAACCCATTGACAGCACTGTGGAAGAAATAACAGAGAAGGAATTTATAATGTAAACAAACTGATCTGCAAAGTAAAGATCAGGGTGGGGACTGAAATCAGAGAGAAAATACAGAAAGTGAAGAAACATTTTATAAAAGATATAGAGATTCTGAAAGTAAAACCAAGCAGAACTCCTCAAAATAAAGGAATCAATACCAAAAAAAAAAAAAAAAAAAAAAATTCTTGGGAGCATCACCAACAGGCGAGATCACTTGGAAAGCAGAGTTTCAGGCAATTAAGACAAGCCATAAAATATGAAAAATGAAGTCAACCATGCAGATAAGATGTTAGGAGACCATGAAAAGAACTTCCAAGAAATATGGGGTTACCTGAAAAGACCAAATTTTAACTTTATTGAGATAGATAAAGGTTTAGAGATACAAATAAAAGAAAAGAATAACTTTTTGAAAGAAATAATGTCAGAAAATTTTTGAAATCTTAAGAATTAAATGGGGGCTGGGGAGATAGCTCAGTCGGTAGAGTGCTTGCCTTGCAAGCACAAGGCCCTGGGTTCGATCCCCAGCACCGCAAAAAAAAAAAAAAAAAAGAATTAAATGGAAAGTGAAATACAGAAGACTAACAGGACCCCAAATACACAAAATTATATGACACAAAATAAGGTACATTATTATAAAAATGAACACAAACAAAATATATATAGAATTATAAAGTCTGATAGAGAAAAATGGCAATTAAGATTTAGACAGGCCTCAGCTGATCTCAAAAACCTGTCCCTCAAAGCAAGGATGTCTTGGAATAATATATACCAAGGTCTAAAAAAAATACTGTTGTCATCCAAGTTTACTATAACTATTAAAAGTGAGTTTCAGATTTGAGAATGAAATAAAAATCTTCCATGGTAAGCAGCTGTTAAATAAATTCAA
This sequence comes from Sciurus carolinensis, assembly GCF_902686445.1. Classification (NCBI taxonomy): domain Eukaryota; kingdom Metazoa; phylum Chordata; class Mammalia; order Rodentia; family Sciuridae; genus Sciurus; species Sciurus carolinensis. The sequence goes on from NW_025920104.1 coordinate 5,634,161, forward strand.
AACTAGAAAACCTGCTTTATAAGACATACTCAATAAGATATTTCATTAAAGGTAAGAAAATACCAGCAAAGGAGGAACTAAGCAAAAAGAACAGTGAATTAGAACTTGGGAGATAGCTCAGTCGGTAAAGTGCTTGCCTTGCAAGCACAAGGCCCTGAATTCAATCCCCAGCACACACACACACAAAAGAACAGTGAATTAGTGGATAAACTAATTTGAATTAAAACCAGTTATAAATCAAAATGATGAGGAATAAAAATCATATTGCAATACTATCCTGAGAAGAAAATAGCCTATCCCTATTAAATGAAAGACATACACTGACAGACTGGATTAAAATACAAGACCCAACAATATTGTGTCTCCAAGAGAGTTACCTCTTTGGCAAATATATCCACAGAATGAAGGCCAAAGGATTGGAAGTATATTATTCACATGCGGGGTTTCCTTTCCCATTTCTGATACAGTGGACTTCAAACCACAGTTAATCAGAAGAAACAATGAAGATCATTTCATACTTCCTAAGGGAATTGTACATCAATGAGAAAACAATTGTAAATACTTATGGCCCAAACAATGGAAAGTCTATATACAATACATTAAAAAAAAATTCTCAATTTCAAAAGGAAACATAGCACAAAACAGTAATACTGGGTGACTTTAACACAACCCTCTCACATTGGATTGATCCTCCAAACAAAAATGAAATAAATAAGTTATACATATAAAATACAATTAATAATTAAACTTAAAATATTTATGTGTATATATAGTGTATTATCCATCAACATGCAAATATACTTTCTTCACAAAAGCAAGTGGATGCCTCCCTAAAATGGACCATATAATTAGGTCACAAAGTATCTCTAAGCAAATAAAAATTTAGAGATAATACATTGTATCCTATCAGATAATAGTAAAATGAAATTAGAATCCATTGATAAAATAAAAAGCAGAAACTATTCTAACACCTGGAGACTAAATAATATGAATGAGAAATGAATAGAAAAAAATAGAGATAATATTGAAATTATCAGGCTAATATCTCCAAAAATTATACATGCAAAAATTCTCAATAAAATTGCAACATCTTGCATACAAATAAGGGGATTAATCCCAGGTATGCAAAATGGCTCCACATACAAATTTAATAGATGAAATTTATGATATCAATAGACTTAAAGATAAGAATCTTATGGTTATATCATAGATGCACAAAAACCATTTGCCTAAATACAGAATTAATTTATGTTCAAAACACAAGAAAAGCTTGGGATAGTAGAAACATATCTTAACATTTTAAAAACTATACATGCTATCTCCAAGGAGAACATCAATTTGAGATGAGGTATATTGAAGACATTCCCTCTAAGAACGAAATAAGACAGCGATGCCATCATTCATCACTTCTATCCAACATAGTCTTAGTAACTCTAGACTGAAGAATTAGAAAGAAGAAAGATATTAAAGGAATACAAATTGAAAATTTTCCATGTGTGCTAAGGACATGATTCTAGATTTAGAAGATCCAAAAAACTCTACTGGAAAACTTCTAGAACTCATGAAAGAATTCAGAAAAGTAACATGATATAAAATAAACACCCATAAATCAATTATATTCCTACACATAACAGATGAATAAACTGAAATAGAAATTAAAGAAATTATCACAGTCATTATAGCCTCATTATATTTGGGAATATATCTAACAAAAGATGTGAAAGACTACTATAATGAAAACAATACAATAAAGGAAGAAATTTAAGAATACCTTAGAAGAGAGAAAATTACCCACCCATGTTCTTGGAGAGACAAAATCACATTGGCAAAGGGTCATAAAACAAAATGTGTTATACAGATAAAATACAATTCCAATTAATATTCCTATGACACTTTCACAGACTCAGAAAAAGCAGCAATGATATTTTGAAAAATAAGGAGTTCAGAATGGTTAAACAAATACTCAGCAAGAAAATGAAGCAGAAGATATCACAATACCAAACCTTAAATTTTACTACAGAGGTATTGTAACACAAACATTGGTACTAGAACAAATGCAGACATGAAGACCAATGGTACATAGTAGAAGACATGGAGACACACTCAAAAAATACAATTATCTCGTATAAAAAGAGTCACCTTATGGTACATTGAAGAAAATATAGCCTCTTCAATAAATGGTACAGGAAAACTAGATATCCATATGTAAGAAAATGAAATTAGACACCTATATCTAACTCTGTGTAAAATTCAACTCTAAGTGATCAAGTACCTAAGTATTACAGAAAAGACCCTGACCCAGCTAAAAAAAAAAAAATACACCCAAATATCTGGAATATCATTTTAGTAACTGATTTCCCCAACCAGATTCAAAAAACACACACACACACACACACACACACAATAAATAAATAAATAAAATAAGGAATCAATAAATGGAATTGCATTAAACTACAAAGCTTCTTCACAGAAAGGAAAGAATCACATAATTTGAGAGTCTATAAAATGGGAGAAAATCTGTGTCACCTTCACCTCAGATACACCATTACTCTCCAGGATATATAAAGATTTAAAAAGACTTAACATCCCCAAAACAAATAACCCAAACACTAAATGGGCAAAGCATAAGTACAGAACATTCACAGAAAAGGAAATGCAAATGGTCAACAAATATATAAAAAAGTACAACATTCCTGGCAATTTGAAAAATGTAAACTAAAACTATACAGATTTTATCCTACAGTTACAGTGGCAAAAATAAAGAATACAAGTAACTATAAATGTTGGTGAGGATATGGGAAAAAAGGTACACACATAGCATGCTGGGCAGACTGCTAATTGGTACAATTACTATGAAAAGCAGTATAGATTCATCACAGCACTTAGGATAAAACCACCATTTGACCCAATTTTCCCACTCATTAACAAATAACAAAAGAACTTAAAATTAAAACACTGTAGTGATGTGGCAAAATTTATAGCAACTCATTTCACAATAGCTAAGCTATGAAACCAATCTAGGTGTCCTTCAATAGATGAATGGTTAAAGAAAATATATTACATTTTACCAATGTATAATTGCTCACCATTAAGAAGAATGAAGTTATGACACTGGTTGTAAGTAAATGAAACTGGAGGCTACAATGCTAAGGAAAATTAATCAGTCCTATATCAGCAAAGGCTGAATATTTTCTCTGATGTGTGGATGTTGATTCACAATAGGTGGGGAGGGAGAGGTGCAGGTTCACCAGATTGTGCAGTGTGATTGGGAATGGAAATTGGAAGATAGTAGTGGTGCATTATTATCCTATGTTCATATATGAATACACACATTGTAATGTCATGTCATGTACAACCATAGAAATGGGAAGTTCTATTCCACATGTGTATATAACAAAATATATTCTGTGGTTACATATAACTAAAGAGAACAAAAAAATGAAAAACATAAAAAAAGCTCAAAAAGGGCAGAAATGAGAAAAAATGTGTGTGTGTGTGTGTGTGTGTACAGCAGTCCTTGAATCAATCAGTAGAAATTCAAACAGAACAAAACTAAATATATTTTAAAAAAGCAAAATAAAGCAACAGGAGCAAAAAATGAAAAATTATGGTGAAAAGTTGATAAAGAAAGAAATTAAGAAGTCCTTTTCACTATGGTGGACAGAATCATCAGTGAATAAACATGTTTCCTCTCTGTGTCCAAGTGATTTCCTTATTTCTTCTTGAGTGATGAACTAAACCAGGGTGTTTGAGCAATGTGCTGTTGAGTCCCTCCTTTATATTGTATTACTTGACAAATTGGCAGTTGGGGATTAAGACTTCCAAACTTCCATTTTTGAGAGATTGGTGTGGGCAGTGGAGGCTGAAAGCCCTCTGGTGGAGCAACTGGCTAAGAACAACAGGATTGACATTAAAAAAGCATGCCAGGTCAACTGGGCTATTGCTGGGCAGGTAAGCAGCCAATTGGGTGAGGTGGTGCAATAAATTTTCAGTGGGCCAAACTGGCTGAGTTTGGTTTGGCAAGGCATCAAAGAGGCAAGCTGGTCAGTCTGCATAGCAGAAGAGCTGGCTGTGCCATGTGGGCTAGTCTGCATAGTGGATGGCCAAGCAGACTGGGCTGAAGCTGCTTGGCAAAATGTGTGTTTATGTCTGGCAGGGCTACCTGACTTGGCCAGATGGATCAGTGTCCAGTGGGGCCTTAAGGACTGGTGATGTAGCACTATACTTTTTCAGGTAGGCCTCTTGAAATTGAGGATAGTAGGTTGGCCAGTGGGCTGGCAGTGGAACTGAAGTCACACTAGGTTGAGTAGTGTGTTTATTAGGGGGTTGGGGTACTGGGAGACTGCATATTGTGAATTCAGGAGGACCAAGTGGTTTCTAGAAAGGTTCAGAACTGGGCATTTGCCAGGATATTTGGTCAGGCAGTTTGAAGTTCAATGCTCTCAAAATCACTTATCCAATTTTCTAACCTGCTCCAGCTGGCCATGTTTAATCCTATGAGCTGCAGGACACACAAGGTTGAGAAGATTTGGGTTCTCTCTAGCCTATACAATCTGTGTTTCCCCAGGCAAAATGCTCTCCGTAGAGAATTGATAAATGCAGTGTGACTTTTTTTAAACATACAATTTGTTGAGTTGAATAATATGGCAGGTTTCTATTTCAGTCTCAGAATTTTTTATTTTAAACCTAGGGAAGAGGCAATATTTCAGTCACATGAGTTCTAGAAGTTCTAGATAGCTGAACTAGGAGAAATACTGTCTCACTCTAGCCTGCCACCTTGTCATTTCTCCATTAAATTTTTAACATGGTGAATTAAGTCATTTTGAGGACTTCCATTTGTTTCTTTTTCAGAATCTTTCTCTGTTGAAATAATCTTTCACTTCCTCTGTTTTATAATTTTATTCCTTACAGTTTCTTTTAGCTCATGGAACATTTTAACTACTAGATTTCTACTTTTTAAATCTGAAATATTCTCCATTGTGGTATTTGGAGATTAATTTTCCTGAAACTCTATGGATTGTCCAGAATGGTTTGCTCCCTTGCATTTTCATGTTGCTTACATGTCTAATCAATCTTTTTCTTTCTTCATTTTAACAAGGGATTACTTTGTGAGCTATTTTCTTTAAGAGCCCTGGCTTGGGCAAATACTTAAACTCAATATGTGGTTTCTGCTGATACTGGTAATAGCAACAGTGTGAGATCAGTCACTAAACCCTGTTTAATACAGTCAGTTATGAGTCAATTCATGTACTATTCAACCTTAATAAAAGTGAAAAATGTGTTGATATTGTTCTCCAAACTTCCTATAATTCAGATACAAGCTTGAAGTAGAGTTCTGAAACAAAGAGAAAAATTAGTCATTATATATACTGTTTGATGCAGTATTACATAAGAAGTAAAATGGGCTGGAAAGGTGGAACAAAAAGAAAAAAGAAACAAAAGATAGCATATGCAAAGGAATAACACCCCCCAAGTAGAAGAAAAAGATGAATAGGGGTTATTTGCTGTAGCAGCTAATTTAGTAAAAGGGAGAATATGCATTAATTGGAACAAGTAGAAAATACAAGTAGGAAAAAAGAGGGAGAATTTTGCCATTAATGCTTTAAAATACTAGAAGTAAAACATTCAAATACATTGAAAGTGACATGTTGGTTATTAGTTTAACAAACAACAATTAAAATAAATAATAAAAATGATCAAAGTTGATGTTAGAAGTCCTCCAAACATTCTCAATGAATCTTTGTAATCAATAAATGACATGGCACATCAGTGAGTTTAAGTCCATCCCTTATTGTTTTTGTTTTTACTTCAAGGCCACTGACTCTAGAGGTTCACTGTGAAGCTCAGTTTGCAAAGAGTTATTGGTGATAGGGTCAAATATTTGGCAAAAGCCAAAACTCACCACTGTATTAGGCACAAAGAAAGACATTTATATTCTTTGCTTTTCTATTTAAGGGGCCACAGATACACAGAAGGACTTGGAGTTTTATGCAAAAAGAAGAAAAAATTCAGGATGCAGGCCAGCCCTGACACAGATTCATTTTCCCATCTGTTATTTCATGGTAAAGGAAAGACTGAAAAGGAATAACAGGTAAGGACATTTTATTCTGATTTATTTTCAAATACTTCCACTATATTACTGTCACTAAAATGCCTCCTTGCTAACATACCATGATATTAAGTTGGAGCCTTTCTTCACCAGGGATTTATCTGGTAGCCTCTGGTCAATTACTATTTCACAATAGGCATGTACTAACACCCACTGCAAGTCTCACAAACCAGTCTCTGTGAACAGTAGCAGATTCCTGAATAGAATCCATGTAAGCACAGAGACAGTTGTGGTAAATCCACTGCAGGTGTGAACATAGCTGTCTGCCTCAGTGGTTAGTTGTCAGTCAGGGCAATGGTCATGCCCAGGGTACATTGGGACAGTCTGTAGGCATTTTTGATTTTCAAAAAGTGCAGGTGACAATGCTAGGCATTGTTCAGGGATGCTACTAAACACATAATTATGAACAGGGAAAATCCACAACACAAAGAACCATCTTGTATTTTCATGTTAATCATGATGATGTTCAGGAACCCTGGTCTAGATCATAAATGCTACAAAGGAAGACACTGGACCTTTTCAAGTTCATCCAGTGCTTCAGGCACAGTGAGTGTCTCATAGTAGGTGAGGAAGGAAGACAAGGAAAAAAATTAAGGGGGAGAGGTAGACACACAGCCTATTCTCAGGAGAAACTTAAAGCCTGGGGGCAGGGGAAATACTAATTTGGACCTGATCCTCATACTATAGTCTATCTGTCAAAGAGTTTGAACATTCTTCCAAAAGTTTTCCTGTCCAAGTCCAGTAGGTGATGTCAAGCCAGATATTCCTCCTTGATTATCAGGCAAGATTCCTTCTAAGCAGTAACCCCCAAATGAGAAATAGTCTTTCTTACTCCTCTATCCCACACATGCACAGTGAGTCAAAGAGCACTTGACTGTCATGTGCATAAAAGCACAAACACACATTAACATGCAGGGCCAATAAATCCACTGCCCAATGCTGGAGTTGATGACCTGAGAAGGTCTAATGGTAGCTGCAAAGAAAACCTGCTGATTTCTTACCTTGTTCATTCCAGTGGTCTGTGCAGTGCTTCATTTATCCCTTCCAAGTTGCCATAAGAAAATACAAACTCCAGTGAGAAAAAAATATCCTGCAATGTTTGCCCACCCTCTTTTCTCTGGTATGTCTGTCCTTGTCCCAAGCATCCTGAGCTTGCTCCAGGTTGGCATCTCTGGGAGACAAACTGAGGATCAAAGGACAGTCTGTTGCAGGTAATTTGCATTCTATGTTCTGCTTACCAAGCTTCATTTTAAACTGGAAAGCTTTATTTCAATTTGAAACCCATTAAAACAGAGTCCAATCACCCAAGAGTCTGTTTGTCATCTGTGAAGCAAGTGATCTGGAGGACCATAAACACAGGTCTGGAGGTACCAGAAAGCAGGCTTGCTAGGGGCACCTGCAGAGTTACAATTTCTTCCTTGTTGGGTATTGAAAGTGCTTTTTTAACTATACCATTGCTGTTGGCACTCTCTTTCTTTGATATCAGGTCTTTCCTGACCCTGAAGGGCATTACTTCCTTGGCTGTTTGTTGCAAGAATGTGTGTGTGTGTGTGTGTGTGTGTGTGTGTGTGTGTGTGTGTTCGTTCAAGCACATACACATGCGCACACATTAGGGAAACTTGGATTGAACCCAGAAGCATTCTACAACTGTTCCAAAACTTAACTAGATCCCTAGCACCTTTTTAAAATTTTTAATGCAGGGTCTCATTAAGTAGTTCAGGCTGGCCTGAAACTTGTGATACTTCTGCCTCAGTCCCTTGAGTGACTTGGATTACAGGCAGATACCATTATACCCAGGGTATGCCTTCCTGGAAATAACTAATTCCTAGAGAGTCATTTATCTCCCCAGCATGTTCACCTTATCCAAGATAACTGATCTTGTTCCCACAACACCAATTCCAATTCCATCAAGTTCATAAACCAGAGACCCAGAGATGGCCCTTGTCCTTTAGAGAAGTATGAAATCTTTGAAACAGACTAATCCTAAAACTTATTATGCTGCATCATCTTTTTTCCTGCTCAAATAAAATGAAGTCTCTTTCCCATGTTCTCCCTCACCTTCCACATGTTCTGCCTTCTCACCAACCTTGGTGTTTTGCACATAGCCTAAAATATTTGTTTTAGGAAACTGTAGCAGACTGTGAGAGCAAAATATCTTTCTGTAAGTCTTACCATATCCGATTAAAACAAACTGAAGTTACCCTTAAAACAATGTCAAACTTGCAAAGTTCTCAAAAGAGCCAAGGCTATTGCATCCATAACCCAAACCTCCAAGCCTGTGTCATGGGGGATGCCTGTCCTCTGCTTTCTGTTAGGCCCTCCTGATCTTAGTTATGATGAACAGGAAGTGTTGTCGAGGTGGGAGTGGAGGAAGGTCACTGCACTTCCAAGTGAAAATTGTGAAAGCACTATTCCTGTTTCAAACACTCTCTACTGTTATGGTTCCAAGCTTGGGTCACAGAAGAGGCACAGGGGAAAAGTTCACAATCAACTGGAAAAGAGATACACTTGGGCACATGATTCAAATGCTAGTTCTCTTCCCACCTCCTCAGTTACCCTCCCAATGAACACTTTAATGCATCACAAAAGGAAGGTCATATAGTTTTCTGGGTATCATTAAAATCAAATTAGACTTCTCATGATTTCATGACCTCTCCTCCTCCTGTCTGGTCTTATTAAGGTCTGTGACTATATAGCTCTGCCACCCCCAGAACTCAGGACTATTGGAAAATGTCAGTCTGCCATGCATGGGAACTAGAACTTGTAAAATTCTAAAGGACTTTTCTTATACACTAAAATGATTATTACTCCCTCTTGTTAATGACCCTGGCTGATTATCACTTCCTGAATACTGCAGGAAAATTGTCCTCAGAACACTGACACCTTAGGGACTTTGATGGGACTTAGAAGCTTGCAACCTGTCTGTGGTGTTCCCCTCAGTGCTGGCAGGAAAGTACACTCTCGCCATCTGGTGGAATTGAGGGGCAAATGCAGGAATCTACACACCAGGAACCAAGATCTTCCACATAAGAAAAAATGTAGTCCTCCCAGTTGTGGTCACAGAGCAGTGACATGACTTTTGGAGTTTCTTAAACAACAGAAAAGGTAATACTTCCACCTCCAGTAGAAAAGTAAGGGTCACAACATTTACAGGGTTTTGACTATTAGATATGGAGAGAGTAGAGAACCTTAAAGGGGACAGTACAACAGGATTCCCTGGATTCTTTGGCACTACAGGACTGCACGTGCAGCCCCTTTGGTCTCAGGGTTTGTCTACCTGGACTGAAACTGTCCATCCCTGGAAGTCAGTCTTCCTGCTGTGTCAGTCAGTGAGATCATCATAAAAAGGCTTTTTTTTTTTTTTTTTTTTTTGGTGGTGTAAAAGATCCTGTTCTTGGAGGAAACACAGGTGGTCAATCCCAAGTGTCACCTGGAGCAATTGTGAAAATTGGGATTTTTGTGTCTGATACTATACATCTGGGGTTTGACCTGAGAATCTGCATTGCTATTATGTTCTCTGGTAAAACTCATGTTGGTCTGGAATCCACTCTTAGATACCCATTCTCAAACATAGTGTGACTTAGGTTGTTCATTTTTTCTTCAATGATAGGAGACAGAGAGATGTGAGTTGTGAGAACATGAGGTTAAGAGAAAAATTCTATAAAATGGTCTCAATGTGCTGATCCACACATGCATTATTTTTCAATAAGCAATTTTTCTGCATCACTGCCTGGCCTAAGTGGACAGGATATGTCACATTTCTCTGCAAACTACCTGTTTTGGAAGGAGGTATAAAATAATGTAGATGAGGTGGACCCAAGTTACCTGGAAGAGGGAGAATTTTATGAATCTTTCAACAAACCAGGGCCCAAAACTCAGGGAGTTAAGGATAATTATTTCTAATTATAAAATCTGTAAGAATTTATGGTTAAAAATTCAATGAAAACCAGTCAGCATGGGCCAAAATGACCTAGAGTTGTTATGGCAGTGGGGACTTCATATTTAGCTATCTGACAAAATTTAATATTTGGTCCTTGGTGGGACTCCCTGGAAAATTCTCTGGGACCCTCCAATAAAACTAGATTGCAGAAGAAGCACACAGTCTCTCATTTCTTAGAGGACCTACTCTCTCCCTTGAGAGTGTATTTTTTCTTTGTTTTATCCCTTCAGTAAACTCAAGCCTGTTAATCTGAGTGAAATGTCTGAAATTTTTCTGACTTGGTCACAAGAATCAGAGTTTGAAGGGGGTGTCTTAGTACTGCCTCAGTTTTCCAGAAATCATAAACCCTAATATACTAATTTGAAAAATTCTGTACTGTATTGATCTTGCTCCAGAAAAATTGTCATGATTTCTGAAACTTTGGTCTATAGCTCTTTCAGAAAAATCAAAGGGAGAAAATGTAAGAATAGAGGAAAACACCAGGACAGTCTTTCCCTTCTTACACTCTAACAGGTCTACTGGGAGAAAAAGTTGGCCCATTCCTGAGCATCAGTTACCATTGTTTCCCACTGCAATGTGCAAATGATCAATAATGGCAGGATGCTCATTATCCATGATCCCTGAGGCCAGGTTTCAGACATTTCAACAAGATGGACATAAATTTCCATTTTCTTTAAACAAAGATTTGCATGTGAGGCTTTTCATGCTAGAGAATTACCTACACAAATGAAAAGCCTCTGCACTGTACAACCAGCATGATTTTACAGGATGATCATTACCAGCCTGCATCTCCTGCATAGGGGGTTATTGGTCCAATAAGAAAACTGTGTATTTGGCCAATTAAATGTGAGAGGTGTCTGAATTTTCCCTCCCATCCAGTTCAGCACAATCAAACCTCAACTACATTTAACCAATCAGAAGTGATCATTGCTCTGACAGCTCACAAAAGGTAATCTACAACATAGGTAGCTATACCTACTATATTTACTCAAGAAATGTGCCTCAGTTGATGTGGTTCTCAAAATGCATTGTAGATCCAGTAAAAATTGATTTGCCTGAAATAAGACAGAAATTGTTTGTTACAAATATATGCCCACTGAATAAAACATTATCTGTAATACAGAAAACAGCAAGTACTTTCAGAGTTGATATATCCATTGGACACAAAAATCATGGTACCTGCATCCCATTGAAATGTTTTATTTTGAAATCCTAAGAAAAATAAATTAATGCAATCTTTCTTGAATAATATTCATCTTTGTACCAGTGCAGTCATAAAATGTAACTTGTAATCTTTGCATATGGAGAGGCCCATGAAGGACTCAAGTCTCTGGGATTGCCTAAAGCTGTGCGGCAACATGTGGCCAATGTCAAGTCATTCTCAGGCTTTTATGGACTTAAACTTTTTTTCTTATTTTTAATTAATGTATTATAGCTGTGAGTCCAGGGGAAAAAAACTGGTAGCTAATAGTCAAAGTAAAGAAATGGATAGGGAGCATTCCCCATCATCTGGTTGCTAAGTGCCTCCAGAGGAGGAGAAATTTTATATTTTCCAACCCAAGCATTCATCCCCTGGATATCTCTCTTCCTCCCATTTTGGTCATCTTAAGCCACATAGGTAAGATAAGAGGAGGAGGAGACATGAAAATAAAGAAAACTTAAAATCTTAAAAATAGGAAAAGACACCCCTGAACCCTCAGGCATCAGCTCTGGACCCCCTTCTCTCCAGAGGAATCTCTATACCTGACTACCTCTCTCTATATATTCTATTCTTTAAATAAAACTTGCTTTCTTGCTTCAGCATTTTTGGGTGTTTAATCTTCAAAACAGGTGTAACAAGGACATGATCCTGATTTTCAAGTCTGCACTCAGTTGTATATAATGCTGGGATTTGTTGTTACATATTATACATGAACATGATATAACAATATAATTTAGTGGAAATCATTCCACAGTACTTCACCCCTACCTCCCTACTTTCCACACCTTGGTTCCATTCCTCTACTGATCTTTCTTTGATTTTTAGAAGATCTACCCCCTGCTTTGTTTTCCTTTTCCTCTCTAGCTTACATATATGACATATGACCCTTAACCTACTGAATCTGACTTATTCCACTTAAATAATGTTCTCTTGTCCCATCCATTTTCCTCAAAGACATACTTTTAATTTTCTTTTTGGATGAATAAAACTACATTTGGTGTGTGTGTGTGTGTGTGTGTGTGTGTGTGTGTGTGTGTCTGTGTAAACAACATTTTCTTTATGACTGGATAAAACTTCATTATGTATATATGGATGATTTTCTTCATCCATTCATCCATTGATGTGCACCAAGGCGAGTTTTATTGTTGGATTTTTTGAACTGTACTACTATAAACATGGGTGATGGGTGTGTATATATCACTGTAGCATGATGACTTCAATTCCTCAGGATAAATAGTGCACAGTTGTATAGCTGGGCCATATGGTGCTTTTATGCCTAGTCTTTTGAGGAGCCTCTATATCATCTCCTAGTGGTGGTATTAATTTACAGTTTCTTCAATGGTATAAAAATACTCCTTTTTCTCCATGTACTCTGAATCATTTATTATTTGTATTCTTCATGACAGCAGTTTTGACTGGTGAGAGATGAAATCTCTGTATGTTTGGTTTGCATTTCCCTAATTGGTTAGTTGAACAATTTTTCATGTTTGTTGGCCATTTGTATTTCTTCTTTTAAGAAGTTTCTGTTTAGTTCATTTGACCACTTACTAATTAGGTTTGATTTCTAGAGCGATTTAATCTTCTGTTGTTCATTGTTACCATTCTCTTGTCACTTCACTGGTGCAAAAGAAAGGGGATTGAGAAAAAAATAGTTCAAACATCACTCTTTGTTTCAAGTGACAGAAAACTAACACCAACTCAAACTAACATAGGCATAGGTGTGTGTGTGTGTGTGTAGGGGTTTATTTAACAAGTATAAACCCTGAGGGTAGTTCAGAAGGCAGACACAGCTGTTCTCTGTGATCTACTCTCTTTTCATCTCTCAGATCTTATTCCATTTTCTGGCCTCCCCTGGAGCTTAAAGATGGCAGTAAGATTTTTGTGCTCACTTCTTAACAGTCATTTGTGGACCTCTGGAGCAGTCTCTCTGGATGAGCTCAAGTCAACTTAGCAGGGAAGTTCTTCCTTGTTCAGAGGGTTTCCATGCTCTGATTACATAGGCATGATCATCTGCCCTACTCATCCCACCTGGGGTGAAATGCAGCGATCAAATCACAGAAAAAAATGAGAAGTTACTTATCAAGGAAGAGAAAATAAATAGTGAAGATAAGACCATCTGGGCTGACAACTCTCTTATTTGCAGTGAAACAGTTTTTTCCACCATAGAGCTGGGAATACTCCATCTTTGTCAGTTCATGTGTGGCACTGTCCAAGAACTCAGGCACTGGGATATCCTCATTTCACAAATGAGGAGACAAGGGCCCAGAGGAAGATAAACCTCCTGCCCAAAGCGACTGGTCTTGAAAGTGGTATAGCCAGATTATGAAGTCAAATGCTCCAAAGTGATGTTTTTAATTAATTATGGCTTCCCAGTTCATTGCTAGTCTCCCTTAGGTACAAGAAGATTATATAGGCCTAAAGGAGGAAGAGGGGAAGCAGAAGAATGATGACAACCTGACAGCACCTCAAAGAGAATCTACACCAGTCAGTTTGTTACTCAGATTGGAAGGATTCCTGACACTTATATCTTGTAGACATTTCCAAACATATTTATTTTATGTAACCTTTGCAATTTTGGCACTTGTATTATTTTTTGTTTAGTTTTCTTAGTTCAATTTACCTGTTATGCTTACAAAAATGTATTTAAAATCTCAATTGTTTATGGCAATTGCCAATCAAAATGAGTCCTACTTAAAAAAATTATTGTCCATTTTGCACTTTTAAAATCACTCTGCATCTGAGGCAGTGTCTTCAGGCACAGTTTGAAGAACTTGAGCTATAAGGTCACACCAGAACACAAATGAACCCTGTGCTCTGCCACAAGCAATTTTCCAGTTATGACTTTAGTCATCTTTGCACTCTGAGAGCAAGTTGAGGACTGTCCTAGCTCTTCTCAATGAGGAGTCAAGGATGTTCTACCACAAATGTGGCCTTATCACAAGGCCTTGTTTCTGGCAATTGCATCCTTAGTTTCTGGCCACATACACTTGCAGACATATGATATTCAGTGGATGTAGTGACTTTCAGCACCTTTGTGACTGACAATTTAGTTATAAAATAACCTTTTATTATTATTACTGGCTAAGGGCTCTGGGAAGAAGAAACCATGTTTTCCCAGTGTCTTCAGGAAGCCAGACAATACTAGGCTTAGCACAGTCACATCTTTGCACACTGTCCTTTTGTCAGCTGTGGATCAAATGTCTACCAAGGATAACTTTGTGGGAAGACAGAGAAACCAACAACTCCAAAATAATAATACCTTTGAGAGAAGGGGAGAAAAGTGGTTCTGTACACAGAAGTAAGCCAGTCCTAAGGGCTCTTGTTTTCCAATCTTGTAAAATCATCAGGGACAGACCTATGTTGGATCAATATACCATGACTTCTGACACAAGTTTCTCATTTATTCAGCTGAGAATATTTCCAAACCAAATTACATTGAGTTTATAGCTCCAAGTATAGAGAGTGCACATCTTTCTCCCTAAAATAATCTAGTCTCTGTGGTATGTCCATGTGGTCAAAATGACATTCTCTCACCTAGGAGATGAGCCATATGACCTGATAGACACTAATGATCATATAGAAGTAGAATAAGAGACTTGGGACACCTAAAAAGATATAAACAGCTCTACCCCACTCTGCTCTCATCCTGAACACTCCAAGACTTCCCATTCTGTTCATTGGAAAACTCAAAGCAGTTGGGGCATATAGATTAAATTTCATCTTTCTCAGAAAGCAAAATAAAGTCACTCTTCCTTAGAGGACATAGACTGTGGCCTGAGCACTTTTCTCTCATAGATGACCTCACCGATTGCTACTGCTCAGTCTTGTTTCTCAAATGTGCTTCAGTTTGGTTACCTCTGGCTCCTCCTCCAGTGCTGGTGGGGGATGACCAGAAGTGAGTGCTCCTTCATACCTGCCCAAATTCAGCAAAACCACAACAAAAAGAGAGGTGAGTAGGAATGAGTCACACAAGGAGGCTAACGAGACAGAAGTCCAAATAATTCAAGGGCAGAATTTGTGCCAAGGAAAGTGGTCCTTGTGGAATAATCATGAGAGAGAGGAGAAATCCTCCTCCAACCAAAAATTATTTCTCTACTCTCACTGTTTGGTTTATTCTTTTGGGTAACAACTTTATATTTTACAGATTATATTTAAGATTGCTAAAAACTAGGAGAAAAACAAATATTATAAAGAAATAATAATACTGGGTCAACCATGGTAAAACTGTTCTACAGGTTTTTATGCAGATTTTAGAATAATGGTTTAAAAATATGGATGATATTAACTCAAGTAATTCTCAAATATAAAAAAACAGTAAATTGCATGTATGATGAAATTACTATTGTGCTATCTGTTACTGTATATCTTGAGCACATTATCTGAAGCATATACAACTGTAGTGGCATATTGAGTTTGTGGGTCAGTATGTAGAAAGATAGAAAGGAATTATCTGCTTACAGTCCCTGTTCCCACTCAGAGCCTGTGGGACACCCAACTCTGCCCTGGATGTCCTACAGAGCTGTCATTGGAAACACAGGCTAGGAAGCTCATAGAGATATTTCTAGTTGCCCTGACTCAGGGGATGTGCCATGCTTAAAGAATGGTGCTGAATTTTGAATTAAGGATGCATATGTGGGCAGTGCCTTTGTGGGTTTTTTAAAGGCAGGTGAGTGACCACTGACTGATACCAGGTGACTGACCTGGCATTTGCATGGGCAACAAGGTTGACATGGGTTTGTGCAAGGCTGCAATCATGTGACCACTGGAAATATTTCTCACCAGTGAGCTAGTGAGCCCAGAATTACAGCTTGCTTTTACACCATTTTGAATTCACTAACAAGTATATTCTGGAATTATTGTGATTTTCTGACTCCAGCCTGGATGCAGGCTCAAGATATAGATTAAACTCACTTGGATGAAATAAAAGTTCTAATGTTGCATCCAATTTCAAATCTCCAGGGCACCTGCCAGACTTGCTATAAGCCTCCACAGAAGTGGGCAATAGTGCACTGACAAATTCCCAAGGGGCTGAAAGTCCATCCCTATTTGTATAATTTTGGATTGTTAAGGAGATGACAAATCAGCACTCCAAAGGAAATTTTGAGAGGTTTTATATGGAAAGAGACCCAGGTAATTAAACATTGAAGAAATGATGGTTTATTAGCACTATAACCCAACAGAAGGTAGAAATCTGGCACCCACATTCTGGAGACATTTACTTGTTTAGCTCATGTTAAGAAAGATTTTCAAGACAGCAAGACATTTTCTTGACACATTCAAAGTTTCCAATGTTCTAGGCACAAAATTGTCCAGAGTTGGGAATATTTTTAGATACTGACTCAGCCCTCAGCAGAACCATATGACCACTTATCAGGAGGCAACCACTGGTAAAAGACAGCAGCCCAGAGAAGACCAATCCAAGCAAGTCCTCATATGAGATCATATCTGAGAAATCCTTTTACATTCACCTTCTGTGTTTGTGTGTAATGTGTATGAATGTCAGGGGATCTGCAATGATAGGAGCAGGATATTCCATGTAGAATCTGTGACAGAACTTTCATGTTTCTGTCACTGAACATGGCTGGTAGGGTGGATATTTAAGTACTGGAGAGTATTTTCTTTCTACTCAAATATTTAACCAAAGACTTTATTTTATAAAACAGTGTCACCCAAATATAGAGGCTTATCCATGTATTTATAAATAACTAATCTGGATATAAAAATATTTATTGGGGATTGTCCCCTGTGGAATCAGCCAGGATGGTCAGAGTTTATTATTTTCCTACATGTAAGACAATCTCTTCATAGAGTTCCATGTAGATATTCATGGAGTTACTTCTTATTTCTGTCTCCTTGAGGAAAGAGCAAGTGGACCAAAAAAACAATACTGATATCTTCGGTCTACGGTTACATGAGACATCAGGAGAATGGTCTAAATAGGCAGGAATCAGAACTTGTCAGGAGAGGTCCATGACAAATACCCAAGTATGAGGATTCCCCTAAACCTTTTCCAGGAATTTACCACTCAAATGACCTACATTCCCATTCCCAAAGAAATATAGACTGTATACTCTCTCGGGAAAATCAATAGGTGTAAATCTACATAAATATAGAAAGAAGAGAACTTATTTCTCCATTATTTTCAATGTTTACTGGGCACCCAATGTTTATTTTCTGTCACTACTCTTTTGTTTTAGCTACCTGCCCTGGAAAACCATGTACCTGCCATCTCTACTGTACATCTAGTTATTTTAGAAGACTTAAAACCTAACCTTTCCCAAGAAAGTGTTTCACACAAAGAGAAGAAAATTTACACAAACAAATGAGGTAGAAGGAGTCCATTGGTTTTTCATGATTGTACCATGCCACAAAGTAAATCTCTATAGCCCCATCATGTAAGAAGTGTGTCCCCAAAGTCTTATATTCCAGGAATAGATTTCATTCCTTGAAGTACTCAGCCTTTCAATGCTGGTGGATGTGGTGTGATTCATTTGTACCTTCATTCACCTATGCTGCAGGGACAATGTATATGTGACCTAGTGAGCTCCATCAATATCATTTGGCAGTCATGAAAATGCAACGAATGGGATTAAACAGAAATTTATTTGTGCTGATTCCAGGGTCTCTATATCATGGTGTTTCCTGGAATCTTTTCCTTCTAGACCCACTCTTTTGCATGTATATTGCCATCTTATGACTCTTTACATGCCATTTTTTCCAATCCTTTTGTTTCCTCATTGATGTTATTTATAAGAAGATTAGACTTTACACCAACTAACTGGAATACCATTAATCATGTATTTAGGGACCATATAATTCAATGGAGTCATCAGGTATTTGGAATATCAACATATGAGATTTGGGGCGAGGATAAAATTCAGCTGGTAATGTAAACTAGTTGGTTGTTGAAAACAGACTCCCAGGAAAGTGAATGCTGAGTTAAGGGATATGCACATGCAAAAATTTACTGTCTACAGGCATTTTGCTTTACAGATGAGCTACTGAAGTTTCATTAGCACAAGAAATCTCTGATTGTAGCAGCTTCTCTCAGCCTGGTTTCTCTGTGTTTTGACATTTAAAACTATTTTTCTTGTTAGTCTCTTGTCCATGGTCCAAGGTTGCATAGTGCTTAGCCATTTTCTGACATATCATTTTAATTCAGAAGTATATTATCTTTTCATCATGGGCACTCATATCATTCACATGACTAAATACAATATTTTAATGCTTTCTTTTGGAAATCCAGATTCCAATTATCTGATGTTTCATGGGACTGCCAATAATTATATATTTCTCCTTGACATCCTTTTGTTCTATGCCCTCAATAAAAAATTTCTGCTGCATGACTCTATAGCCCATGTCCCACTTTGGTTAGAAAACATAGGGCTTGTTGGTCCTTTACATTCCTCTAAGTTTGTGTGTTCTATAATTAAACCCTGATATAACTTCCTACATATTTGACATCAATGTATATTTTGATATGTAAGCGGGTGTTTAGATAAATTCTAGCTGATATTTGCCCTTGATGTAAACTGAATCAGATTCTCTGGGTTCTGGAATGGGAGTCCCAAGATGATACATGTATATGAGAATGTTCTGTTTGTATTATGCTATGTAATACGCAGGACTGGATTTCATGTACATATATCACAAATCCTGCTGTTTTGAATAATTGTCACTTTCCAAGTCTGATGAAAATAAGAAATATTTCAAGAGTCTTGTGATCTAGTGAAGCTGATTTGACTTTGGAATCAGACACTGCTCATCCTGAGTCCCAGCCCACCTACTTATTAACTGTGGGAGTAGGTACACAGAAGTAAACAGATATTATAGCTTGGCCATTATGTCTAACCCCAAATTGCCAAATAAGTTTGAATTTCATGTATGTAAACAACAGAGTCAGGCCATGGAAGAATGCAGGCTGTATCCCTAACCACTAAGAAACCCAAGTTGTTTTTTCTACTGTATGATATCTGCAATGTGAGAAACTTGTGGTCATTATGAAATGAGAAAGAATGATTTACTTTTGAACTTTTCCTTGTTTGATCACCCTCCTCTCATTCAGGGTATTGTTTCTTCTAATTTTGTGCCTGAGGAGAGGAGAAATATTATTGAAGAACTGTATCTCTCAACACTAGCATATAAACAGAAAGATCAGGTCCTTTAAATTCCTGACATTAAGGCACCCATAACCCTCAAATCTTGAATGTGACTACTGTGAAATAAGGTATGATGGAGAATATCAAACTTGATGGTGTAGTTCAAAAACACATGTACTTCATTTGTAGTATTTTATAAGTCACATAAAGGTAATATTCTGGAAAGGCTATTATTTTATTAATATTAATTTCAACTATTTTTATGCTATCAATGTGAATACTAGAAATATTTAAGTTACATTTGTGCCTTAGGTGTTGTTTTCAGTAGATTAATGTTGCTTTTAGAGGTCATTCCCATTAAAATTTTAGTCTGTCTCCTAACCAGAAGAGAGAGCAGAAAAGCTAAATAACATTTCATAATAATTGTCATATTATTTTCATTCATGAATAAAATACTGGCATATAAAATCCATAAACTGAAATGACCATGTGCATTATGTTAAATTGGAAGTGTTCTGCTGGTTGAACTAGATCCTACCTCTAGAAGAAAATATTGCCTTACAATAGCAGCAGACTGAGGCTTTGGGAGCAATTCCCAAACCTCAAAAGAAAAAGAAAAAACTGCAACTAAGTACCTGTCATTCTGATCTTATTCATGCCTGGATTGGATATTATTTTCTGTCACTCAAAGAGAACACTCCTTGACTCGAGGGGCAGTTCTGAGGCTTCATCCAATCAGGAAGACTTAGAACTGTCCAATACTGTTTGCTGTCAGGGAGTTGGGGGTGGGCTTCCACCATCTTCCCTGTTTCCCCTGAGACCGCCATATCAGCCATTTAACTTAAGTTTCACTCTCCTGCTTTGGAATCCCTGGTTGCTCTGCTGTGCAGGGGCTGAAGATCCCTAGGGATAAGGACTGACTCCTGAGCACCAGGAAATGGTGAGTGGGCAGTGGCATCATGAGCCTGGGGAGGGAGGCTGTTGGAATGGCATGACTAACTGTGCAGTAAAAGGAGTTGGCAGACCAGTATTCTCTGCAGTCTCTGGAGTCTTCAGGACTGAACCCTCTTGTTGGGCAGTGTACCCTCAGTCCTGCTGGCCATTCAGGTGGGAAGCACATCAGTTGCAGAGACCCTCTCTCGCTTCCTTATCCTTTCAGGGAATCCTCAACCCATACCTCTACTACTGTTTGGCAAGTGTGTGCCTGTGGTCCAGCAATTACCCAGATGCTGGTGATTGACATGTGGGCCCATTGTCTTGATCAAATCTCCACATATCATTTTCAAGCAGACGAGGAACTGGGGTCTATAGGTACCTCACTTCCTCCTGAGCTAGCTAATTTTTTATTTTCTCTTTCTTTTTCCTTTCCTGCTCTTTTTATTGTTTTGCTGGAAGTTGAATCTTGGGATACTTTACTACTGAGATATTCTTAGTGCTTTTTATTTTTTATTTTGAGACAGGGTCTGGGTTAGTTGGTGACATTGACCTTATTATGGTTTGATTTATTTAGATTTTTTTCTATTGCAATTAAGTGTATAATTTTTACATACATATGCATTCACATATGGATTTAGTTTATATTGTGATTTCTTGATGATAATTGAAATAGTATAGTTTTGTAATATACATGACTGTCAGGTAATGATAAGTACTCCTTTTGTTCTTAAAATTGAAAAATTTCTTGGCTAAATTATATAAAATTTTGTGGATGAATTTTGGAATTTTATAATTTTGTTTCTTATTTCATTAAAAGTACAGCATGTTGTTTTTTTATTATTGCATTGCAGTTATACATAATATTTGACTTCATTTTGACATAATCATATAAGCGAAGGATATAATTTGCTCCACTTCAGTACCCAGTAGTTCCTCTTTCCCTCTCCTTCTACCTTCCTCCTCTCTTCTGTTTATTTACAGTTTTATAAATTACTGCTTTATAGATACACATAAATGTATAAATTACTATGATGTATTCATATAGGTACACAACAATTTTATAGGGATACATTGTATATTAATTTTGGGGAAAATTGCTTTCTTTGTAATGATTAGTTTTATCATCTACTCATGGGATGTGTGAGTTTTTTATGTGCTTCTGAGGATATTTATTTCCTCAGAAGTTGTGCATATTTTTTCAAAACATGTATACATGTGAAATATCACATGCATTTTGTACATATATAAAACTTAAACATGGTGTTTTATGCTATTTCTTAAACTGGATGTATTGTAACTTAAAAATGTGACTGGCTCCTAGTAACAATTTTTCCCACAGATTATTATTTATTTCTTCCAAGATGTATATTCTCTTTAACCATGCCCCTGAGATTGCAGGGTTGGTGTTTGGATGAGTAATATTTTGTTCTTACATGTTATTGTGGTCCCAAATGCTGTAATTTCTGTTAGTCTCTGTGACAGTGAACATCATATATCTTCAATAGCAAAAATTTCCACAAATAATATTAAACTCTGAGTTTTTGAATATTCAGTTGTTTTATAACATCACCAATTTTATTTAGTTGTATCTATGATGAAATTTTATATTTCTCTAAATGTTTTTAATATTTCTTTATATTTTGAATTTTTTATGATTATTGAAATCTTAGCTATAGATATCCCTTGTATTAATTGGCAGTTCAAGACATTTGCCTGCTTTTCTTTTGTGGTTTCTTGCCTCTAAGATAAGAAAATGTTTCCAAAAAGGCAGATAGATATGGGTTTCAAGAAAAAAAGATTTTGTTTTTAATTAATAAAATAGAATATTTACATTTTTATTCCCCTTATTTTTGTTTTGTATGTATCACATGTATTGTATTTGGAGGTTATTTCAAATGAAATTCTAAATCTTATCTTTGGGAATTCTAAAAGGAAATATAAATAAGAAAATTTTCACTTCCCTATTGCTGCAGGGAAATGAATATACTTAAAACCATTGGTTAAGTTTTTATGAATGACACATTCATAAAAACATCTACTACTCTTCCTTGAATATTTTTTGAAAACGTTATTGACAGTGAATCATTCATTCTCCTATTTGGAGTTTGAACTTTATTATGAAATATATAGAATAAGATTTGGCAAATTCTAGAAGTATGCATCATAGTTTATTTTTTTCTGAATGATTTGCTAAAGAGATAACGGTGAAAGGCATATATTTTTAGAAATTTTACATATTTTTTCTTCAAAATTTCTAATAAACTTTTAGATTTATTTCTTTTCTGAGTAATACTCAGACAATGGGTCTGTGTTGTGTTTTTTTGTACCCTGTAATCTCCAAGTAATTACCTCATAAGGAATCTAGATTGGTAGCTCAGCTTTTGAAGAGTTACTTAACATGAAAGTGGGAAAAAGAAAACATTTCTTCTGCTCCTGGACTGTCTTTCTAGGTACTCTATTCAAAATGGAGATAAAATAATATTTCTTCAGACATAACTTCTACATCTGGAGCAAATCAACCTTTGAGGAGTTTTGAAGGGATTTTGTATAGTTCTGTTTCTGGGTGGTTCTCTCTGTGCAGATGAGTTGCCATTTGATATCCAGAAGCATGTGTTTTCTCATCTCTAAAATGGGAATAATTTTAGAGGACACAGATGGATCATGCTTGTCTTGGAGGCTAGTAACACATGTATGTGCTCTGGCCACACCTGACAAACCACCTGGAAAATGCTGTGCAGATACTGATTGTTTATCTGCAACTCACATGAATTTTTTTTCAAAAACTTTTTCACTGTAGGCACCAATGTCATCCACATTGCCAACATAAAACTTTGAATCTTCCTGTCTAAATTCCAATTTCCTATTCTCTAGTCCTTCAAGGTGGTATAAACAATTGTTTCCTTGAATGCTTTTACTGTGTCTCCACAATTAAAGTGTTTGTTGCTCCTTGCTTCTATCACCCACATTAAACTATGTTTAGAAAATGACATAGAAACCTGTGTTTTTTGCTGTTTTGTAAAGGACGGTTGACATTGCTTTTGGCTGGTGTCATTCCTTGTTATAAACAGAACCAGGATTTCTCTAGGTCTGAGAAAAGTCAACTCATAAATAATCATGTATATAAAAAGATTTTGTTTTAATGTAATATATGTGCATATTATATATATATATACATATATATATATATAAATATAAATATATAGGTTTAGGCTAGTCTCTTACCAGCTTTTTTTTTAAGTGACAAACACCATTCCTTACCTGTATTTCTTCTCATGTACAAAAGCCAGGAGAGACACTGCTCTGAGTGAAAGCAGGGAGCTTTAAGAAGAAAGCTTCCAGAGTTAGGTTTTCTCCCTCCAAGTGCTGGCCATTGTCCATTCCATTCCACATACCAGAAAAAAAAGAAAAATGCATAAAAAATTAGATATATGCACACACACACACATACACACACACACAGAAACTGCTTTTTTGAATAAGTGCCACAAACCAAATTCTAAAATAATAAGAAATATTGTATGAGTCATGTGGTGTAGTAGAGGCATTTGGACTTTAAATTATAAGCAACAATTTTTTCTACTCTGGATTTAACCCAGGGTCACTTAACCACTGAGTTACATCCCCAGCACTTTTGTTTTATATTTTATTTAGTGACAGGTTTTTGCTAAGTTGCTGAGACTGGCTTTGAAATTGCAATCTGCCTATCTCAACCTTACAAGCTGCTGGGATTATATGTGTGTGCTGTCATGCCTGGCAAGAAAATTTATCTTGATTTCAAGCTCACTTGCTTATTTAGGTTCTTTCATCATAGGAAGAAAAAAATCATGGACTGGAAATTATGTCTAGGGTCAAATTGCAAAATACGGTGTTGATCTTTAATCCTGAATCCTCACTGGTCCATCAAGAGGGGCATATGTCAGTAGTAGACTCCAGAAGTTCTGTCCTGTTTCTGAAGAATATCTTCAACCACTTCCTGAAGTCCTATCTAAGCACATATATGCCAGCATTCCAGCACATTCCCAGATTGTGTGGTGGATTTTGGAGAGGGATGACCATCAGAATCACAACTCCATGTATTGTTTTCTGGCATGAGGAGGGCTGTGTTCTGTAGTCTGCAGGTGTCTCAGATATTCTTTTTCTGAACTTGTTTTTTTTCATGGGATGGTGCTACTGTGCTTTAAACCCAGAGGTCCTTTACCACTAAGCTACATCCCCGGTAATTTTTATTTTTTATTTGAAACAGATGCCGAGTCTGGCCTTGAACTTGTGCCCAGTCTCATGAATTGCTAGGATTACCAGTGTGTACCACCTTGACTGAATGTGCCTGAATTTTCTAAATGTATGGGAATCAAAATGTAAAATCCAGAACCATGTTTCCCAGTTTATGCCTTTATATACATGTCAACAAATGCAAAAATTCCACCTCCCTGTCCATATTCCCAATGACAACTTCTCCTCTGATCAGTATTATCAATAATTTTCCCCTATTATATTTCAAATGAGCCCAGTATTTTAATTTTTTTTTTTACCAAGTACTGGACAGAACTTTTTAAATAATTTGTTTTCTGGCTGGGTGCAATGACTCATGCCTATAATCCCATTGACTCTGTTGGCTAAGGCATTAAGATTACAATTACAAGGTCAACATCAGGAATTAAAGTTGAACTAAGAAAGACCTGTCTCAAAATATTAAACCTCGTACTGGGTGTGCAACTCAGATTTAACACTCCCATGTGACAAATTCCCAGTACCACAGAAAAAGTCAAAAACAAAGATTTTCATTGTTGTTGTTATTTATGAGTACTTCATATGATAGATATTAGAGACAAATCACTTGACCTTTGCAAAAATATGTGCTTGTACTTCTTTTGTCTCTCCAAGGCCAGACACCTTGTCACATGTCTCTGTGTTGAGAAGCCCCCTGGTGGAATTTATGTCAGAAGGTTCTCCTTTGCCCCTCTGGTATTTTCCTGGTACTGTGTTTCAGAACTGTCTGATACGAGAATCCCACAGCTGACACACGTGATGTCTCCTGGATCTTATCTTGTAAGAGAGCAGACTACATTTAGGGATTCTAGTTTTTCAGGGAAGAAGCTGAGTATCCTCAAAGCTGGGAGAAATCTCCTGGTTTGCCCTTCATCCAAAGGTCACTTCAGTTGTTCCCTGACCTTGACTACTTTAAATAATGCAATAATGAAGACAATAATGCAACCATATATTTAACATACTGACTTCAAATACTTTGGGAATACACACAGAATTATTATCATTATTGTGTTAACTTTTTTAAAATTTATTTTATTGGAAGCAAATGTGATACATGTTGCTTCTGTTTGTACATGAAGTAGAGGCATACCATTTCTGTAATCATACATTTACATAGGGTAATAGAGTTTAATTCATTCTGTTATTTTTTCCTTCCTCCCAATCCCTCCCACCACTATTTTCCCTCTATACAGTTCCTCCTTCCTCCATTCTTGCCCCCCTTCCACCCCTCATTATGTATCATCATCGACTTATCAGCGATATCATTCGTCTTTTGGTTTTTTGAGATTGGCTTATCTCATTTAGCATGATATTCTTCAATTTCATCCATTTTCCTGCAAATGCCATAATTTTATTTTTCTTTATGACTGAGTAATATTCCATCGTATATATATCTATCTATATATATATGTATATGTATATCTATATCTATATCAAGTTTCTTTATCCATTCATCAATTGAAGGACAATTAGGTTGGTTACACAATCTGGCTACTGTGAATTGAGCAGCTATGAACACTCATGTGGCTGTATCTCTGTAGTATGCTGATTTTAAGTCCTTTGGGTATAGGCCAAGGAGTGGGATAGCTAGGTCAAATGGTGGTTCCATTCCAAGCTTTCTGAGGAATCTCCACACTGCTTTCCAGAGTGGCTGCACTAATTTGCAACCCCACCAGCAGTGAATGAGTGTACCTTTTTCCCCACATCCTTGCCAACACCTTTTGTTGTATTCTTGATGATCGCCATTCTAATTGGGGTAAGATGGAATATAAGGGTAGTTTTGATTTGCATTTCTCTTATTACTAGAGATGTTGAACATTTTTTCATATATCTGTTGATTACTTGTAGATCTTCTTCTATGAAGTGTCTGTTCATTACCTTAGCCCATTTGTTGATTGGATTATTTGTATTCGTGGTGTAGAGTTTTTTGAGTTCTTTATGTATTCTGGAAATTAGTGCTCTCTCTGAAGTATGAGTGCCAAAGATATTATCCCACTCTGTAGGTTCTCTCTTCACATTGCTGATAGTTTTCTTTGCTGAGAGAAAGCTTTTTAGTTTGAATCTATCCCAGTTATTGATTTTTGCTTTTAATTTTTTCATATGAGTACTGTTAAGGAAGTCTGATCCTAAGCCAACATGTTGAAGATTTAGATCTACGTTTTCTTCTATAAGATGCAAGGTCTCTGGTCTGATTCCAAGGTCCTTCATTCATTTTGAGTTGATTTTGTGCAGGGTGAGAGATAGGAGTTTAGCTTCATTCTGTTGCATATGTATTTCCAGTTTTCCCAGCACCATTTGTTGAAGAGGCTATCTTTTCTCCATTGCATATTTTTGGCCCCTTTTTCAAGTATGAGAAAATTGTATTTATTTGGGTTTGTGTCCATGTCCTATATTCTCTACCATTGATCTACCTGTCTATTTTGGTACCAATACCATGTCATTTTTGTTACTAGGGCTTTGTAATATAGTTGAAGTTCTTGTATTTTGATAGCTCCGGCTTCACTTTCCCTGCTAAGAATTGCTTTAGCTATTCTGGGTTTCGTACTCTTCCAGATGAATTTCATGATTGTTTGTTCTCTTTCTCTAAGGTGCATCATTGGAATTTTAATTGGAATTGCATTGAGACTGTATAGCACTTTTGGTAATATGGCCATTTTGACAATATTAATTCTGCCTATCCAATAACATGGGAGATCTTTCCATCTGCTAAGGTCTTCCTCAATTTCTTTCTTCAGTGTTTTGTAGTTTTCATTTTAGAGATCTTTACCTCTTTTGTTAGATTGATTCCAAAGTAATTTTTTTGAGGCTTTTGCAAATTGAGTTGTTTTCCTCATTTCCCTTTCAGATATTTCATCCCTTGTGTATAAAAATGCTTTAGATTTATGCATGTTGATTTTATAGCCTGCTATTTTGCTGAATTCATTGATGAGGTCTAGAAGTTTTCTGGAGGAAATTTTTGGATCCTCTAAATATAGAATCATGTCATCAACAAATAGTGACAGCTTAAGTTCTTTTCCTATTTATATCCCTTTAATTTCTATAGTCTGTCTAATTGCTCCGACTAGTATTTCAAGAATGATGTTGATTAGAAGTGGTAAAACAGGACATTCCTGTCTTGTTCCCATTTTTAAAGGGCATGCTTTAAATTTTTCTCCTTTAAAAATGATGTTGGCCGTGCACTTAGCATAAATACCCTTTACATTGTTCAGGTATGTACCTACTATCCCTATTTATTCTAGTGTTTTGAGCATGAAGGGGTGTTGTATTTCATTGAACGTTTTTTCTGCATCAATTGAAATATCCACATGATTCTTATCCTTAAGTCTTTTGACATGATGGATTACGTTTATTGATTTACAGATGTTAAACCATCCTTGCATTCCAGGGATGAACCCCACTTGATTGTGGTACACAATTTTCTTAATATGTTTTTGGATACAGTTGCCAGTATTTTTTAAGAATCTTTGCATGTATATTCATCAAGAATATTGGTCTAAAATTTTCTTTCCTTGATGTGTCTTTGCCTCATTTGGTATGAGGGTGATATTAGCTTCATAGAATGAGTTTGGTAGGGTACCCTCCTTTTCTATTTCCTGGAATACTTTGAGAATGATTGGAATAAATTCTTCTTTGAAGGTCTTGTAAAACTCTGCTGAGAATCCGTCTGGTCCAGGGCTTTTCTTTGATGGTAGGTTTTTAATGGCTTCTTCTATTTCATTGCTTGATATTGATCTGTTTAAATTGTGTATGTCCTCCTGGTTCAGTTTGGGAGGAGCATATGTCTCTAGAAATTTGTCATTGTGATCGGTAATTTGTAATTTTTGGAATACAGATTTTCAAAGTAGCTTCTCATTATGTTCTGTATCTCAGTGATGTTTGTCATGATATTTCCTTTTTTATCACAAATTCTAGTAATTTGAGAATTCTCTCTCCTTCTCTTTGTTAGTGTGGCTAAGGGTTTGTCTATTGTGTTTACTTTTTCAAAGAACCAACTTTTCATTTTGTCAATTTTTTCAATTGCTCCTTTGTTTCAATTTCATTGATTTCAGCTCTGATTTTAATAATTTACTGTCTTCTACTACTTTTGCTGTTATTCTGTTCTTGTTTTTCTAGGACTTTGATTTGTAATGTTAGGTCATTTAGTTGTTGGCTCTTCATTCTTTTCTTGAATGCACTCCAAGCAATGAATTTTCCTCTTAGACCGCTTTCATAGTGTCCAGAAATTTTGATATGTTGTATCATCATTCTCATTGACTTCTAATAATTTTTTTTATCTCCATCCCTTATGTTTTCTGTTATCCATGTTTCATTCAATAGCATATTATTTAGTCTCCAGGTGTTGGAGTAATTTCTTTTTTTTTTTTTTGTCATTGATTTCTACTCTCAGTCCATTATGATATGATAGAATACAAGGCAGCATCTCTATTTTTTTGCATTTCCTAAGGGCTGCTTTGTGGCATAAAATATGGTCTATTTTTGAGGAGGTTCCATGTGCTGCTGAGAAGAAAGTGAATTTGCTCGTTGATGGATGGAATATTCTATATATGTCTATTAAGCCTAGGTTATTGATTGTGTTATTGAGTTGTATTGTTTCTTTGTTTGGTTTTAGTTTGGAAGATCTATCTAGTGGTGACAGTGTGTGTTAAAATCACCCAGAATTATTGTGTTGTGGGTATTTGATTCCTGAAATTGAGAAGGATTTGTTTGATGTACAGGGATACTTCGCTTTTTGGGGCATATTTACTATCGTTATTTCTTCCTGATTTATGGTTCCCTTAAGAAGTATGAAATGTCCTTCTTTATCCCTTCTGACTAACTTTGGATTGAAGTCCACTTTATCTGATATGAGATGGAAACCCCTGCTTTTTTACTGAGTACATGAGTGTGGTAGATTTTTCCCATCCTTTCACCTTTCGTCTGTGGATGTCTTTTTCTATGAGATGAGTCTCTTTTAGGGTTTTTCTTTTTAATCCATTCTGCCAGTCTATGTCTTTTGATTGATGAGTTTAGGTCATTAACGCTCAGGGTTATTATTGAGATATGATTTGTATTCCCAGTCATTTGGATTATTTTTGGTTTTAAAGTTGGCTTGGATTCTCCTTTGAGTGGTTTTTCTCTAAGGTAGTTCCTCACTTTACTGACCTACATTGTTGTTTTTCATTTCCTCCTCATGGAATATTTTGTTGAGAACATTCTGTAGTGCAGTTGTTCTATTTGTAAATTCTTTTAACTTTTGTTTATCATGGAAGGATTTTATTTCATCTTCAAATCTGAAGGTTAGTTTTGCTGGGTATAGGATTCTTGGTTGGCAACCATGTTCTTTCAGAGCTTCAAATATGTTGCTCTAGGCCCTTCTAGCTTTTAGATTCTGGGTTGAGAAGTTGACTGCTATCCGTATTGGTCTCCCCCTATATGTCATCTGATGCTTTTCTCTCGCGGCCTTCAAAATCCTATCTTTATTTTGAATGTAAGGCATTTTCATTATAATGTGCCTTGGTGTGGGTCTGTTGTGATTTTGTGCATTTAGTGTTCTGTAACCTATTGTATTTTATTTTTCATTTTATTCTTCAGGTTTGGGGAATTTTCTGTTATTATTTCATTGAATAGGTTGCTCATTCCTTTGGTTTATATCTCTGTGCCTTCCTCAATCCCAATTATTCTTAAATTTGGTCTTTTCATGATGTCCCATAGTTCTTGGAGATTCTGTTCATGATTTCTTACCATCTTCTCTGTTTGTTCAACTTTATTTTCAAGATTAAATATTTTGTCATTACAGTCTGAGTTTCTGTCTTCCAAGTGGTCTAGTCTTTTGGTGATACATTCCATTGAATTTTTTATTTGGTTTATTTTTTCCTTCACTTCAAGGATTTCCCTTTTTTTTTTGAGAATCTCTTATCTCTTTGTTGAAATGATCTTTTGCTTGCTGCAGTTGCTGTTTCAACTGTTTATTGGTATTATCATTCATTGCTTGCATTTGCTATCTTATCTCATCTTTGCTGCATGAATCATCTTAATCATGTATAATCTGAAGTTCTTGTCTGAAATTTCTTCTACCATACTGTCAATGGATTCTATTAATATAGAATGTAGATTTGTTTGGATCATGTTCTTCTCTTGTTTTTTTATGTTGTTCATGATTCTTTCCCTCTAGCAGTACAGATCTGGGGTATTGCAGATTTCCCCCTATAGGTTTACAGTGGCTCTATGGGTTTCCAAAGCCTTTTCTTTAAGGGGAGATCAATGTTAGCAGTGCTCAATTCACACAGTATGCAGTCCTAGACCAAATAGCCCCTATGATGACATTAACAATATTGTCAAAATAAAGAGAATGAGTTCAACTATTATCTTCAGTATAGCAAACTGATTTGCAATAAGGTCTGCAGTTTCTAATGGAGGAAAAAGAGGATGTAGAGGGATGTAGTGTGTAGCTCTTAATGGGATAAGAAAAGAATATATAGAACTTCTAGATAATAGAAAGGGTGAGAGTATAATCAAAAGAAATTGGTTGTTAGCATGCCAAAAGGGAGAAAGAGACTCTAAGAAAACAGTAAACAAATGGAAAAGAAAGCAAGAAAAGTAACAAAATAAAAACTTAAATTTTTTCTATACATAGAAAAAAGAAAATCTACACTGTAACAGTCATATACTATTCAAACCTCCCAGTCTTCAGTAGCCTGATGCATGAGAGGTACCTGACAATGAGCTTCATGTCTCCAGCTGGCATCTCAGGGTGGAATTTGTCCCACCTAAAGATCGGAGGTCTGGCTGCCAGGATTATCTGAGATAGCTGCTCTGGCTTCCAAATGTGTTGACAAATGGGGAGCTGCAGCTCAGGGTTTGGGCGTGGTTGGCTGGAGGTTCTGAGGCGGGGTGTGGTGGTCAGGCAGGGGTCCTGGATGTTGGGTGTGTTTGGTGTGGTTGCCTGATCCTGGAGGTGGAGTGCAATCAGTCAGTCTGGGGTCCTGGTAATCGGGCATAGTCAGTCAGTCATGGGGTCCTGGGGCAGGGAGCAGTCAGTCGAATTAGGGCCCCCGAGGCAGGGAGTAATC
This sequence comes from Sciurus carolinensis, assembly GCF_902686445.1. Classification (NCBI taxonomy): domain Eukaryota; kingdom Metazoa; phylum Chordata; class Mammalia; order Rodentia; family Sciuridae; genus Sciurus; species Sciurus carolinensis. The sequence continues at coordinate 5,665,761 of NW_025920104.1, forward strand.
AGTCGGGCCGAGAGTTCCTGGAGACTGGGCTTTGTTAGTCTGGCCAGGGGTCCTAGGGGGATTGGCTGTTGTCTCAAAATGGCACAGCCATGTGTAATCAAACCTGCAGGTACTGTAACAGTAAACTTCCAGGCAACAGCAGGCAGCTGGTGCTCCACTGGTGTTTTGTGATCAGTTTGCTGACTTTTGTCAGACGAACAGGAGGTGAACCTCATGCGGTGTGTAATGGATAGGTTTAAGGCAGGCAATGGACAGGGAAGTGGCAGGCAATTGGCGGATGATAGGCACCTGACAGTGAGCAATATGCACTCAAAACAGGCATCAATATGCTGGCAGACTGCAGGCGATCACAGTAGACAAATGGGTTGAAGAGCAGGGGATCGATAAAGAGCAAAAACTGCCTCACCAAGAATCAGATATCCTCTGCTTGAAACTGGAGATACAGAGTGACAAGGAATGCAGCCTCCCTCTAGTCTGCCATCTTGGATCCCCCTATTGTGTTCATTTTTAAAGAACTTTCAACTTTCATGGCTTTTTAAAAATTTGTCCTACTGAAATCATATTCTTGCACAGTTTGTGAGTGTTTATTTTATCAATATCTACATAATTGCAGTCCTAGCTATTCTTCCATTTTTTGATAGTAGTCATTCTAACACCTGCACTCAGGCTGCAGAAGTTCTCATAGTTGCATGGTGTACTGAATTTATGCTAAATGTAGAATTCAGGTTGCCTTATACTCATTAAAAGAAGATGATGTTAATCTATTTTAGAAATAAACAGGAGTCTGTACTTTTAACCATTTTTCTTCACTCCTGGTGGAGATTGCAGCACATGGAAATTCTTGCATGACCAAGTGGAGACACATTTTGTGATTTAGAGAGATGTATACATGTATATTTGTCATTGTTCCAAATCCTGGATGATTAGGATGTAGTACATTGAAAGGAAAAAGTTGATTTTTGGACAAATTCCTTACAGAAAAAATTGGTTAACTCTGGAGTTATTACTAAGGTGAACTGAGGAAGAGGGCTTATGATGTACTTCACTGCCAATTTGGCTGCCAGTTGTAGACTGTATTTTCCTTGTTAACTCTTTGATGCTGGATAGATAGAAACTCAACTATTAGCAAAAACATTTCACAGATTATGCTGGCAAATGTCTTTAAGGAAAAAGTGGGACTTTTGAAATGTAACTTCTCTTCTTCCCTGGACCCATGGGATAAAGCCCATGGATCTTGCATTTTCATAGAAAAACACTCTTTTTTCTCTGATCTTGATACTCATGCATATCTAGTCTCTTTGAGTGTACCAGTTATAATAAAATTCAAACTACTAATGATTTAGAGTTAAATGTGATATATTTATGATCCAAATTTTCTTCCTCTACTTAGGGTGACAGTGGATTTAAGCATCCAGTCCCAGTAATAAGGATCATTAAGGAATGCTAATATCATAGTATAGTCCAACTTTTCCAACTTATCTGATGGTAGATTGTTTTTGTAAATTTAAGAGGGATTCACAACAGGAGTAAATATTTACTTGTTGCATCCATGAGTGAATCAAGAATCGGGAGGTTCATATTCTGCTATATTTTTATAATCATCCCTCTTAATATCTGCTTTCTATTGGCCAGTGCTGGGGTACAATTCCAGTTTCACTTACATTCTGCACATAATCCCAACCAGTGTCTTGGGCCTCTACTTCTAATACCTACTTTTAGTTTGTCTTATATCATTCATTAACATTAAATAATTTTCTTGATATGATTGAAATTACATAGACCCTTTTATTGCACTTAACAATATAAATTTTTACATACATATGGATTTACCTATTTATTTATCTCTACTGTGAATTCTTGATATTTATATTACCACAATACTATAATTTTATAACATATATTACTGTCAGGTAAAGATAGCTGGTAATTTTGCTTTTACATTTCAGAATTCTTGGCTAATTATATGCATGAATAATCTTCCAGGAATATTTTAGATCTTTTTGCTTTGTTTCCTTCTTTAATTTTGCTGGGCTATTAATATAGAATGGCTTGGAGAAAATAGTCATCCTTATAATGATAGTTTTACCCTCTATACATAGGATGTGCAATTGGATCTTTTACATACTTCTGTGTATTTATATTTTCTCAAGTTCTGCATGTGTTTAAATATGCTTACATATGAAACACAACATTCATGTGACATCTTCATGAAATATACATGGTGTTTTTTAGTATTTGTCAAACTGGATATAACAGAAAATGTTTCTGGTTTCTAGAACCATTATTTTCCACATTTTAGTATTTTTTTCTTTCTAAATGTACATCCTCTTTAATCATGATCCTGGGTTTCAACTCTGGAGGAACATGAGTATGTTCTTATTTATCCATGTGTGCAATTTCAGTCTCTCTTTGGTGGTGGTGTATCATGTATGTTTGCTAAAAAAAAAAAAAAAATGAAGTTTCTGCACATGGAGAAAAGCAGTTTAAATATATTTTCTTTTTATGAGAATGCCCTTATTGCACATGATCATCAATACTACTGAATTTTGTGTACATGATGTGCCTTTATTTTACATTACCTAATCTCAAAATATGTTTAGTTTTTCATGATTATGGAACACATAGATACCTTCAATTTAATATTACTGTTGAAGTATTTTTCCTTTTTTCTTTTGCAGTTTGTATTTTCTTTCTCTTTATAAATGTTTGATTATGTATGGAGCAATTAGGTCATTTGTCCTTGCACCATTTCATAGCATCATCTGATAAATAGAATTTTTATATTAATATTATATAATTAATAAATTTAAAAGTATTCTTTTGTGTAATTTTTAAAATTTTAAGTTTTTGTTGTTCTTTTCCCCTTTTGTGATATCAGGGATTGAAGTTGGTATACTATTAACAAGTTATATCCTCTGCTCTTTTTTTAAAAAAAATTATATGTTGATAGATCTTTATTTTATTCTTTTATTTACATGTGGTGCTAAGAATTGAACCCAGTGCTCACACATGCTAGGCAAGAGCTCTACCACTGAGCCACATCTCCAGCCCTCTTCTGCTCTTTTTAAAAATTTAATTTCAGACATATTTTGCTTAGTTTCTGGGGTTGGCCATAGACTCATGCCTTAGCCTCTAAAGTACTAGGTACTTCACGTGTGCACCGCCATATGTATCCTGTCTCACTTTCTTATGTCAACTTTAGAATGATTCATAATAACTTTTATATTTCACTATTATTTATTCTTAATTGTTATAATTATATTTAATATGTGAAAATGGGCTTTATGGTATGAATGAAGTGTACAATAGTATTTTTATTATCATACAAATATTTCAATATCCTAAAACCTTTCTTTGGAAAGAATGCCATTTTTCATCTTCCCTGCACTACAATCTCTAGGATTTAAAACTTTCTAAATAGAAGAGACTTCTTTAGTGTTTTCTCTTGAGTTCTTCCATGTATTCAATTTATTATGAGTTCTCCACTGGTTGTTTTCACTTCATAACACCAGTCTTTTGTGGCATCATGGTTTTGGTCACTGGTAGACTTCATGTAAAACAATGGAATGGCTATGTCATATAGCTTCACCTTGTAATAGTCTGTACCATCTAGATTCTTGTCATTACACTCAGATACTTGGAAAATAACAGTATCATCTTAGAATGAGTTTTCCAGAATATATTCATTCTAAGTGAGACATCATTATATATATGTATATATATGCAATTACATATTATTTAATTGACATAGTTTTTACTTGTTGAATTTTTTAATTTATCAGAGCTCTTTCAATTTTATTTGCTTTGTTTTTTTCTTGGTACTGGCAATTGAACCCGGGGACATGTAACAACAGAGTCACATCTCCAACCCTTTTTTACATTAAAGTTAGAGACAGGGTCTCACTAAGTTGCTGACTCACTGAGTTGCTGGAATTGACTTTGAATTTTTGATATCCTGCCTGAGTCTCCTGAGTCACTTGGATTACAGGTGTGCATCACCACATTTGGCTCATTTGCTTTTTAAAAGCACCATCATTGGCATTGGTTATTCTTTCTGTGTTATGTTTATTTTCAATATTTTCTATTTTCCTCTTTTGCTCAGGATTTTTCTCTACTCTTATTTTTATAAAATTTATTTTTTCAAACTATTGAGATGAATGATTTGCTAATAAATTCCTAGTCATTTTATGGTTTACTAATTTATGTCTCTCTATTTCATTTTAATGAGAGCTTTGTATGCATTCCAATTTTTAGTCTTATGGAGATTTAATTAGCACCTATTAGCTGTATATATCTAAAGTGTATACTTTTATCTTCTGGCATATGTACATATCCACAAAACTAGCACCATAATCAACAAAAATGTCATGTCTATTATTAAAATATATTCACAGAGATTACATTCCATTTATGTATGATCTATCAAAATGTACAAATGTATTCTACTGTCATGTATAAGTAATTAGAACAAATAAAATCAAATAAATTAAAAATAGAATGTTCCCAAATGTCCTTTTAAGTCCCTTCTTTCATTCTTCTTACAACAATTCATATAATAAGTTTGATGTTACTGAGCACAGCAAGAATAAGAAACATTTCAATTATATAGATCCTTGAATTATCACAAAGGAGACATACCATGTACTATTGCTTATATCAAGATATAGTACTTAACATCTCTGTGATCATTAGTCTGTTTTGCATGTGTGTGATTGACTTATTTTTCCTTCCTGGTGAGTATACAATAGTCTTTTAGCTTGAATTTTAACTTCATTAATTAGTATTGCTTTATACCAATATTCATATTTTTTGTCATTTTAATGTTTTCTCCTTTGTGAAATGTTTTGAAATTTCTCATCTTTGCTGTTCTCTGTTGAGATGTATTTTTCCCCAAATAAATGGTCAGGAGTGGGTTTCTCAACCTCTTGTATATCACAAGTGGCAATCACACTCCCAAAGAAGGTGAAATTTCCTTTCACTGTAAGATCAAGCTGAGAACTTCAAGTACTGTACCTTGTTTTTTGTTTGAATATAGTCTTATCACCTTTTTATGTGTCAGGCAGATGTAGGGTAGGGAGTGTTATGAGACTGTTTTTACTTCTCAAAGGCAGTTTGGGTTTCTGGCATATAAATCAAATGTTTAATTTGTTGCTTTTAAGGCCTCATGCAGGTGTTTACCTATTAGTCCAAATTAGGGACAAGCATCTGACTGTTTTAGTCATATTTTTATGACTGTGACCAAAATTATGAACAAAAACAATTTTAGAGAAGGAAAAGTTCATTAGGGGTTAACAGTTTCAAAAGTCTCAATCCAGCGATGTTTGGCTCCATTCCTCAGTAACTGGGATGAGACAGAATATGATGGCAGGAGTGTGTGTGGAGAAAAGCATCTGGGAAGATTGTGCCAGAAAACAGACAGTGGTCTGCTCAACAATGATGAAATATAATCCTCAAAACCTTGCCATTAGGATACTTTTCCTCCTGCCATATCCTCCTTGCCTAGATCTACAACTCCATCCCTATCAGAGGCTTAATGCATTGAATACGCAAGACTCTCATAACCTAATCATTTAATTTATAAACCTTCTTGCTTGTCTCATACATAATTTTTGGGGGGACAACTAATATTTAAATTATAATACCAACATTTATAGAAACCTATGTACCTGTCTCTGGTTTCTGATTACTGAAAGAATTAAGATAGGCTTACAGAAGTCAGAATAAGACTTGTTTAAATTTCACATCAAAATTCAGGTCCATTGGGTAATCTGGAATCCCAGACAGGTGACTTGTTTACCAAACTCAGCCATTTTATTGGACATTCATATCCACATGATGTGAGGTGTTTCACTGCAACAATATAGAATCTGAAAATCTTAGTTCATAGCTAGAGTTGGTTATAAGCAGGTCATCAGCATATTGTGAAAGGATTTTTTGATCCAGTCATAAACCTAAGCTAACAATTTTGGTAGACTTCTATTCAAAAAATTGCAAAAAATTAAATCCGTGTGTAAGAAAACCCAGTAATCGTGAATTGTTAATTTTTTATTGAAGTCTTTTACTGAAGCTGAAGAGCAGTGATTAGAAACACCTTATCATGGGAATGCAGAGGAACTGATCTCTTAAAATTGGTACTTTTAACCAGCCATTGTTACCTGGCATTACCCTTATTAAAGGATATGAATTTGGTACTACTGTATGATTATCTGAAACTATGTTCCTTTAGCTCTCAGATCTTGCACAAATTCTTATGCATCAGTGGGTTTTTTGAAAATTTTTTAAACAGGAAGGATTGGATTCTTGCATGGATTTGGTAAATACAATTGAATTCATCTTTTAAGAACTTGACCACAAGAGAATTCATTCCTATTAATACTTCACTCTTAAGGGGGTATTTTTTCTTCATGGGGGATTGACACCTCCTTAGACAAAAAATTGTTTGAGATAATATTCATTTTCCTTCTCATTATCTTTTGACTAATATAGACTCATTTATTTATTTATTTACTTTGACCATGGATTGTACCCATGGATACAAATTACCAGCACTTTTTATTCTTGTTTTTTTTTTTTTTATTTTGAGTCAGGGTCTCACTAAGTTGCTTAGGGCCTTGCTATGTTTCCTTAGGCATTGAAATTATAATCCTCTGGCCTCATCCTCCCAAACAGCTGGGATTGGTCATACATGCCAGTGTGCCTGACTTAATCATTTGTTTTAAAAAAAATCTCTATCACAAATGGATTTGTTTTAAAAAATTGAATATTTTTATTTTTCTTTACATAAACAACTATTCTTAATGTATAAAATGCTTATATTTTTATATATTTACACAAAATGTTAATATCATTTGATCCAATTGATTTTGCTCTCTTCTTAACATGTGCCTATTGCTCTTCTCATTAATAACTGCCCTGCTCTGATAATTTTTTAATATTTAAACTATCTTTTGATCTTAATGTTTCTTATAATCTGAATTAAAGATCAAATAAACATTGGTAAAAATTGAGTGGTACCATTTAATGGATACTTCATAATATATCATAAAAATGACTATTACTGCTATCACATTATTTTTGGTTTTATGACTTAAGATATGAAAAACTTATAGAGTGTTATGTACACATTTAAATAATCAAAAAAAGATTATTATCAAGGAAGGAAAAATAATCTATTAGAGTCAGGTAGCATGTCTTCTCAGTCAGTTATTCAGAACTCAAGTAGTGGAAATAGTACTTCTCTCTGATATTGCAAGTGAAAAATCTTGAGACTGGAGGATCAATGTGCTCTTGCTGAACCAGAGACTGTTCAACTCATTAAACTCATCTAAAAACAGTTACACTGAGTTTACCAATCATCAGTGGAGAGCTGAACCAGAAGTCATCTTCAGAGTACACTACAGTTGTGGCAATGGGTAGTGGAAACACAGATCAGGGAGATTATGGCTAGACCTGCATAAACAAATCTGAGCCTATCAAAGACTTAACTGAACTTAACCAACACATGGAAAATAAGAAAATGAGAGTGTTTTTGCCTACTAAACTTGAGTTTGAAGGCTACAGAGAACCCAACTCTCTCCAATGCTGTGACTCCTGTGACTCAAAGGAACTCATGAGGTCAGCTTCATTGGATCGAAATGATGATATGATAGGTGTCAGGACACTTGACCCTCTTATTGCTTGCCTGACTGTTCCTTGGCACTTCCCAGATTACAGCACCCACTTTTCTCTTGCTCCCACCTAGTTTGGCACCTGCTGAGTCACTGGCATCAACCCACTGTAGTACCCTCCTTGTTCCTGGCACTGCCACTTGTCTGAGATACAAGTGTTTCTGGCCTGTCTTACCTGACTGGTCCCTGTGATCATAATCTCTCTGTGCCCCTGAAAACCAGGCACCTAGTCTGCCAGCACCTTCAGCCTCACACCCTGCCTACCACTTGACCTACTAAACCTACATTTTCACTGTTTGGTCCTTTGGCCAACATGCCAGATGGAAACATCCCTGCCAGGCCAACAAGACCCAGGCACCTACAGTGCCATCTGGCCCACAGTCTGTCCCAACCAGACCACCATTTTTCCATCTGACCTTCCTAGTCTATCACAGATTGACATTTACCAAGCTTTAGAAGAATATTGACTCAACAATGCCAGCAACTCACCACAAATTAAAGCAACAAGAACCTCACTAAAACTAAGTCTCTGCAACCAGGAATTCCACCCATGGGAACTGCTCTCACAGAACCCAAAGGGGAGATCACACTGGTAATGGATGGACAGCTCTTACCATTCCACCACTTACCAATCTCACAAGAAGGGAAGTTTAGAAATCTTAGAACTCTACTGGCAAATTGGTGAGCAACTCACTAAAAAGGAAGGACTCAACAGGTTATACTCACATACCCACACTCAGTTCTTACAACAAGAGGAAACAAAATCAGTTGGGAAAAGACAGCAAACACATATGCTCACTACTTGTCAAACATAGTCAAAATGACTCCATAATTTCTTAACTTTTCATTCAGATTGTTCACTTTTTTTTTTGGTTATGCTTTGTGTTGTTTTGGGTGTTTTGTTGTACTAATTTGTTTGAGAACACAAATACATATAAAGATTTGTTTCTCTTTCCTAATTTCTAGCCTTTTTGTTGAAGGTAATTATTTTTCATGATCAGTTTTTTGAACATCACAGTTTTGATTAGCATAGTTTGATTTTGTTTTGTACTCTTTTTTCCAGCAGTGTATGCTCTATTTCCCTTGTCTCCCCTCCCATTTCTATTGTGAACAACCAAATTCTATCCTCACTCTTGCTTTATATTCTTTCTTCTATTTTTCTCCCTCTTCTTCATTAACAACACATCCTATGTTACCACTGCATCTGCCCTATTTACCCTTTAAAATTGCACACATTTTCTACCTTTCTATCCCTTCTCTCCTCATACTGAATTCTATCCTTAACACCTCTCAATTCTACTTTATGTATGCAATGTCTTCCCCTACTACCAATTAATATGGAAGAAATCATAGACAATGCCCATTGTTTGACTTTGTGCCAGACATAATTTATGATTACAGATGAAAATTGCTGATCCTTCTATATCTGCATATTATACCAAGTAACACTGTAGATGTCAAAATATGAATGAAGTACCTAATGTACTGCTATATATTTTTGGCATAGGTTTTTGTTATAATTGACCTTTGTCCCCAAACTGTGATGTGCTTATAACATAGAGGGACACTATGAACTCATAAGATAGAAACTGAGATCCATCCCGATAGTTGGGTGGACACTCAAACAATATGAGAGATGAATGGAATAGCCATGCCAAACAACATAGAATACTTCAACAACAGACTCCATTGACCCAAGAGTGGAGAAAATCTCAGAAATGATATATAGAAAGCTTATTTTTCAACTGATCTTTGAGGCAAAAGATGACAAAATAAATCAGAGAGAAAATCAAAGGAGTGAAAGTTAACTTCAATAAGGAGATATAGATCTTCCAGAAGAATTAATTGGAAATTCTCAACATGAAGGTATTAATAAATCAAATTAAAAATTCAGGGTTTGAGAGATAGCTCAGTTGGTAGAATGCTTGCCTTGCAAGCACAAGGCCCTGGGTTCAATCCCCAGCACCGCAAAAAAAAAAAAAAAAAAAAAAAAAAAAAATCAATGGAAAGCATCACCATAAGATGAGACCACAAAAGGATAGATTTTTCAGGACTTGGAGACAAACTATGTAATCTTAAAGAAAATTATGACTACAGATAAATGATGTTAAGGGGTATAAATGGAAATTTTAAGATGAAGGATCTGAAATATAAAATAAATGATGCACAATCTTAACAATGATATAACATCAGAAAATTTCCCAAGTCTTAAAAACAAAATGGAAAGTCAAATACAGAAAATATGCAGGACTCCAGATATACAATATTACAAGAGACTCATTTAAAGAAACATCATTTTGAAAATGTCCAATATACAGATAAAAGAATCTTAAAACAGAAGATTAAAAGACTGGTCACTTTTAAGAAAAACCAATGCAAATCTCAGCTTATATTTTAACCCATACCCTAAAAGGTAGGAGGTTTTAGAATAAAATATAACAAACACTGAAGAAAATGGATGCCAACCAAAAATACTATATAAAGCAAAATTAAGACTTTGACTTGAAGATGAAATAAAAACTTTTCATGATAAAAAAAGGTTAAAAGTATTTACAACTTAAAATTGATATAATGAAAGATACTCAATAAAATATTTTAAGGCTATATGGAGGAAAAACAAAAATTAGCAAAGCAAAAACAACACTAGAAGAATGCTCAAAGGTGAATTTGTTCAAGTTAAAAACTAGAAATAAACCAAAATGTTAGGAAATTTAAAAAAGTATTTCAATAAAAAACACTGAACATAAATTGCCTCAGCTCATCTCTAAAAGACATGGGCTTGCAGGTTGAATTGTAAACAAGACTCATTTATATGTTGTCTTCAATATACTTAGAAATAAAGAAAGACATACACAGAATGAAGGCAAAAGTTTGGGGAAATTATATTATTCATGTTGTCTTCATACACAAGCAGCAGTTTCTATTCTCATATCAGATAAATTGGACTTCAAAGCAGAGTTTATCAGAAGAGACAAAGAGTCATTGTATCCTCCTTAAGGGACTTATAGAACAAGTAATAGCAGTCATTGATATTTATGCCCTAAGAACAGCTACATATATCAAGCAAACTCTCCTCAACATCAAGAATCAAATAGGCCAAAACACAATACTACTAGATAACATTAATATATCCCTTTCAGAATTAGATAATCTAAATAAAAACTAAAGATGCTACAGAAAAAATAAAACAATGCTACACTTAACAGACATATGTAGAATATTTCATCTACCAATGACTGAATACACTTTCCTCAAGAGAACTTAGAACACTTTGCAAAATATACCCTATTTTAGGCCAAAAATCATCTCATTACAAATAAAAAACTAAAAGTAAAGAAAATCCTATGCATACTATCTCATAAGGGAATTAAATTAGATATCAATAAGAAAATGAAAGTAAAAAATACACAAGAGCCAGAGATTAATTCATATTAAATCATTTTATTGTATGATGAATGGATACCAATGTGAATCAGAGATGAATAAAAAAATACTTAGAAGTAATTGAGAATAGTGGTACAACATATAAAAAATTCTGGACCACTGTGAAGGAAACTGTAAGAGGAAAGTTTATATCATTGAGCCCCTTCATTAAATAAACAGGAAGACCCCAAATAAGTGAACTAACATTACATGTCAAGACCCTGGAAAAGAAGAACAAATCAGTAACTATATCAATAGATCCCAGGAAATTAAATCAGACTCCAACTTAATGAATTTGACATTATATAAATAATTCAAAAATCAATGAAAAAGTTGGTTCTTTGAAACATTAAATAAATTTGATAACGTTTTAACCCAGCTGAGTATAGGAAAGAGAGGAAAATGCAAATTTTAAAAATTCATGATGAAAATAACACCACAAGCCCGACTGAAATACAGAGGAGAATCAGAAAGAACTTTATGTTTTTGTACTCCGATATATTAAAATATTCCTAGATACATATGACCTAACCAAACTGATTCAGAAGGATATAGAAAATTTGAAGAGATCAAATTCTAGTCAGGAAATTGAAGGTGCCATGAAAAACATATCAAACAGAAAAGTCTAGAACTGGATGAATTCTCATCCAAGTTCTACCAGGCTTTTAAAGAAGAACTAACTTTGATTTTCCTCAATTTTCTCCACAAAATAGAAAACTAAGGCATGCTTTCAAACTAATTCTATGAAATTTGTAGCTTGATACCAAAATCAGACAAAGTCACATCAAAAAATAAAAAACTTCACATAAATTTCCTTGATGAATATAGATACAAAAAATTCTGAATAATGTACTGGCAAATGGCAAAGAAAAACATATTAAAATGATAGTTCACCATGGTCATCCCAGGGATGTAAGTTAGATCAACATATGGAAATCAATAAATCTATCACTTAATATTGATAGACATAAAGAGAAAAAATATATGATCATCTCAGTAGATGCAGAAAATGCATTTGACAAAATATAACATATACTCACATTTAGAACATTGGAAAAACTATGGATAGAAGGAATTTCTCTCAAGGTTTTAAAAGATATATATGACAAACCCAAGACCGAAATCATTATAAATGAAGAATCTTAAATCATTCCCACTAAAAGCAGGAAGAAGACAAGGATGCCCTTATTTGCCAATTTTATTCATACTCCTTGAAACTCTGGCTAAAACAATGAAGCAAAAGACAGAATTTAAAGTGTTAAGAGTAGGAAAAAAGAGTTCAAATAATTTATTTTTCTGACATCGTGATGCTATATGTAGATGTCCCCAAAACTCAACTGGTAACCTCCTAGAACTCATGAAGATATTCAGCAAAGTAGTGGATACAAAATTAATACCCATAAATCAATTGAAATTCTGTATATCAATAATGAATAAGTAAAATAGAAATTGGGAAAATTATCCCTTTCATATTAGCCTCAGAAAAACTACTTCAGAATCAACTTAATTAAAGAGATGAAGTATCTCTACAATGAAAAACAGCAAAGAGAGCTATAGTGTAAATACACACACACACACACATATGTATATATATATATACATACATATATATGCAACAAAATAGACACGAAAGAAAATGGAACAGAATAGAAAATATAGAGATAAACTCCATATAATTATACTAAACTCATATTAGACAAAGTTATTAAAAGTAAGCACTGGAGAAAAGAAAGTGTTTGCAACAAACAATGCTGGGAAAACTGGAAATCCACATGTAATAGAATGAAAGATAATCCTTATTTTTCACTCTCCAAAAAGTTAACATTATATGGATCAAAGACCTAAAAGTCTTACCAGAAACACAGCACCTTCTGGAAGAGCAGTTAGGCCCAGAACTCCAACACATTGGTACAGGAAATGATTTCCTAAAGAAGACCCTAAAATTAAAAAATAATAATAGTAAATTAGAGGGATCAAACTAAATACTTTTATAACAAGAAAAATGAAGACAGAACCTACAGAATGGGAGAAGAACTTTCCTATCTGCATATGTTGTCAATTTCTGGGATTCAAATAGCTTAACACACACATGCAAAAAAAAAAAAAAAAGCAGAAAAAGAAAAAATAATCAATAAATGGGCAAAGGAATTGAAAGATCATTCTCAAAGAGTAAATAGAAATGATCAAAAATATTTGAAAAAAAGTTCAACATTTCTAAATATTAGAGAAATACAAATTAAAACTGCCCTAAGATTCCATCTCAGTCCAGTCAATATGGCATGTATCAACAATAAAATTAATGCATGTTCATAAGAATATGGGGGAAACAGAATGCTCACACATTGTTGGAGGGACTGTACATTGTTAACCCTCTGGGAAGCTATATGGATATTCTTCAAGGAATGGATACACCATTTGACCCAGTGAAATAACTTCTCAGTTTTTACACAAAAGACATTAAAATCAGCATAATAGAGTGACACAGTTAAATTAATATTTATAGCAGCACAATTTAAAATATCTAGGTTATGAAACCAACCTAAGTTCTCTTCAACAGGTGAATGGATAAAGAAATTGGGGCATATATGCACAATGCATTTTTATTCAACCATGGAAAAAGAGTGACTCCATGACTTCTGTCAGTAAATGGATGGACATGAAGAATATTATACTAAGTGAAATAAACCAATTCCTGTATCCAAAGGTTGAATTTTTTGATGATGTGTGAAATCTAAATCACATAAAGTGTGTGAGAGGAAGAAACATTCACAAGATTAAATGATGTTGAAAAAAGGAGGGGAAGAGGAATAGGAAACAGTAGAATAAATCTAACATAGCTTTCCTATCTATACACATAAAAATACTTAAGTGAGTTCCACCATCATGCCCACCAGAAGACAATTGTTATTTTAAATAGAATAAGATATATCCAATGTTTGTATAAGTTCATGAAAATGGTTTCTACTGTCATGTAGAACTAAAATGAACCAATAAAATTAAATAAAAATGGCAATTGTTTGAAGAACTAGATGGTTATCCTGTTATAAGCATAATACAATGTATACATGTATCAAAGCTTTATTGCATAAATGTATATAATTTTTATTTTATGTACTAAAATAAGTTTTAATTTGAAAGACAAAGCAAAAAATATCCAAATAGGATTGTTGTTGCTATTTGATATTTTAATAACATACATAAATACCATAAAATATTTGAACTCAAATTCACTAGTATATGTTTCCTTTAAGTAGTCAACCTCAGTACCTTTCAAAACTTTCTCTAATCCTACTGGCCCTGGAATAGCTAGAGAAATTGCTACATTTTCAGAAAACTGCTCCATCGCAGAACATTTGAATCAGATTCTTCATTTCAGTAAATCTCTGCTTCATGGTTGTGCAATGATATCTGAGGATTCCCTTTATTAATTACCATAACTTTCTCATCTGAGGGATATGTACAATTTAGTTCATGATATATAAAATTACAAAATCTATATTATTGTGTTGATGCCTGAGTTTTATATTTTATTTCATAAAAGTGAAATAATCATACCCATTTTGGACTTATGCCTGTTTTTCTTCAGAAGTATATAAGAGTATCACTGTGTATTGTTATGTTGTGCAACTTATGAACAGATGGATCACCACTGAGAAGTCCAAATTTGACAGTCTTTATTAAACCAGCCAGCTGACTGTCTCACACAATGCCCCAAAAAATGGGTATTGGGAGAACAGCCTCAACTATGAGGTTTGTAGGGGTTCTTATACCAAAAATCACATCAATCATAAGTGTCTGTTGCTATGATTCAAAATTACAAACTAATATACTGAGATCATCAACAGAGGGAGAAGTGGGTCAAAATGACCCTTACCTAGGTACAAACTAAAGAATGATTGCTAACATCCACACAATAACCGTTCACATGCTACATTGTTTAGGAGCAATAGGAATCAAAAGAGAGCAATTTTTAACATAGGAATTGTCATTCTGTATTGTTAAACATGTCACACTAAGTAACTGATGATGGGTACAGAGGCAGGGTGTGCCCATGGGAGAGGATTATTTCCTACATAACATGAAGGCTCAGAGCAAAAGAGAGTCTGTTTAGTCATTTCCTTTAGAATCTGGCCTACAACAGTCTCATGAAGTCAGATCTGTCAACCCATCACATGTATAAATGTATATTAATAAATAATTAAAGTCATCACCTCCATAGGCATCTACTCTCATTGCAACTTCTGTTAAATTAAGAAATATGTGAATGATCAAGTATTCAGCATACAATTTATTTACCTATTATTTCAGGATCTGTTGACCTTCAAAGACGTGGCCATTGATTTTACTGAAGAGGAGTGGGAATGCCTTCAGCCAGCTCAACAAAACTTATACAGAGATGTGATGTTAGAGAATTACAAAAACTTTGTCTTCCTGAGTAAGCATAACTTTCCTTCATAATTTTTAATTAATTATGATTATTTAATTCTCTTCCCTTACAGAATACCTGGAAACTTCTCTATAATAATGTGATTCAGATTTGTGCTTTTAAGAAATAAAAAGACATTTTGGCACAGACAAAATGTTAAAGACATTCCTTTTCATCTCTAATCTATCCCTTTCTTGGTAGGTTATATATATGTCCTTCACTCTAGAAAAGTGGTACTGAGAGTAATTCAGTGATATAAAATATTGTGGCCTGAGATAGCAGAAGACACAGTTGAGAGGCCCAAAGGCCAAGGATAAATTCAAATTTCAAAATGTTGATGGAGAAGTTATCTAGCAGAAAATATTTTTCAGAAGCTTAGGTTTATTTCTCCTATTGTCATTAAATATGTACTGCCCTATGTTTATCAATTTTTCAAATTTTTAAAAATCTTCTGTTTGTCTCCAGTGATGCCCCAGTTCATATAAATTATCCAACCAAACTCCCCTTTCCCAGTGAGTGTCAGCATGAGCTAAAAGATCTTCTGTTATTTGTGGGTCTCCAGGTGGTATGTGCATATTTTTGGAGAATTCTAGGTCAAACATTTGCAAAAAATTAATATCCTAAATCTGTTTAACATTATTTATTTATTAATTAAAATTATCTTATACATGCTCTTTGTAAATACTTGTAAAGAATTTTCTGTAAAATGAAAGTCAAGATTCACTATAAATGCTCTTTTTTTGGTCTATAGTGATACTTGCAATTTGTAGATATATGAAACTATTTGTAAATAATATATCTATGGTTATATATAAATTGTTGTTTAAATTTTCCTTTCCTTTTTTCTTTCATTTTATAGGGTAGGTTTCAAGTTGTAGAATAGGTTTCCTCCCTTCACATATTAGTGTTTTATTTTTGGCTATATTTTATGAATATTGGCAGTTTCTATTACTTCAGAAATTAGTACAATATTAAAATTAATATATGTGTAATTTTTGTTTCTATTGCCAAAAAATTATGTGTGCTTTACCTTATTTCTATAAATATTACACCTTTTTAAATGAGCTTATATTTTATTTACATGTTTTTTTATTCTGCCTATGTACATAGTAATGTATATATTCCATAGCTAATGTAATAGGGATAGAATCCAGGGGTAGTCTTTTAATGGGCTACACCTGAATCCCTTTGTATCTCAGGAAGTTATTGAGGTTATAAATTTCCTTGAGATTATAAATTTCTTGCCTCAGAATTTCACTAATAATTCTGGATTATATGCATGCCCTTTATCTACATATTCATGAATTTGTTCTTATTTATAGGATAAGAACCATAGCATTTTAAATTTCGCTTTCAGATATTTTACAATCATTTTTATTTTTATGTGTTTTTGAAATTTTAATTATGATCAAAACCACAAAACCATGCTTGATCTCCCCAATGTATCATGTATAATGTTCAGCAATGTTAAATCAAATTGTGATGTAATATATCTGTAGAAGGTTTACATCTCAAAAGTCAACAAATCAATTCCCATGTAAACAAGTCCTCCTTTCTTCTCTCATCAATAATGTCCTTCTCATTTCTGTTCAGAAGGATTTTTTCTTTGTTTATTTGTGTTTTGGTGTCTTATATAAGTAGAGTTTGCTATATTTCTCTTTTTGGTAGTGATATATTTCAGTTATCACAAAGCATTAAGGTTTTATCCTGATTATAGATTTTGCAAAAATGTATTTCTTTTTTAAGTTGAAAAATATGTAGATTTTGTATTACAAATTTTTCCATTTGCTCATTTCAAGGGATATTTGGTTTTCATCCCCATGGTAACTCTGTTGAATAATACCATAACAAACATTGGTGTTCAAATGTCTTATTTGCTATATATGCAAGAACTTATTAAATCAGAATTCACTATGTCCTTCTGTCTTAATTTATGTCACTGTTGCAAATTGAATATTGTAGGGTTTAATGTTTTTAAGTCATTAAACAACTTTCTCCCAATTTTGTTTTTATTTTGAATATTTTTGATATATCCATAAATCTTTGAGATTCCATAAAATTTCTAGAATGAGTTGCTTCCTGCATCTGCAAAAAATAACAGAGATTTACATGGAGACTCCAGATATCTTTGAGGAGAGCAAAGGTCTTTTAATTTAATTTTTCCATTCTGGATAATGATCATATTCAAATCTCTTCAATCAATTGCCACATATGTGTGGATTTTTGAAGATCCTTTCCACTTTTTGATTTTTAACTTTATTCTATTATGATCATAAAATAATTTTAATATCTACATACCTATTAACCTTTAGTCTTTTTCTTTCCTATTGGTTGATTCAATTTAATATTTCATATACTACTGAGAACAATTAGTACATAAGTCAAATATGATTAAATTATTTTCAAAGTCTTTTGGTTTTTGATTGCCATTTTGTTGACTTCCTTTACAGCAAGTCTGACTTGATGTCTCCTAGTATTAAAATATTGCTTTCTATTTCTTTATTTAATTTGTCAATCTTAACTTTTTATTTCTAGGAAGTACAATGTGAATTGAAACTTTATATATTCTTATTACAGTATTCTATGGAAAGTTACTTTTTATCTTCATGTAAGATTCATTTTGCCTTTTTTCAAAGCTTTTTTTGTTAAATTTAAAATTTATTTTATCTCATGTAACATCTTGTTTTAAACTCTTTCCTATTTCATAATTTGGCCACACAATGTTTCTTTTGGCCACATTTTTATGTAATGCTCTTCTAATCTTTTACTTTCATTCTACATGTTTTCTTAGATATAGAGTTACAAGTTGAATGCATATATTTGTATTTCTTTTAGTGTTACTATTTTCCTTTTTAAAATTTTAATTCATTCTTTTTATTCATAAAGTATAATGTTATACTTGGAGTATAACTTCTCATGTTTGGGGTTGTATTCATTGTGGAGTTACACTGCTTGTGTATTCATATATGAATATAGAAAAGTTATGTCTGTTTCAGTCTATTGTCTTTCTTATACCCAACTTCAATTCCTTTAATTCCACTTTATTTAATTCAATTAAACTTTATTCTTTACTTCCCCACCTTATTGTGTGTTAGCTTCACATATCAGAGAGAACACACAGATTTATGAATTGATACTATACTACTTCTATATTTAAAATTCACCCAGCATTTCTAAACACCTAGACAGACTAGAGGTTTCAATTAATAACTCAATTTGTCCACTGTGTATGTTCAGTCTTGAAAAAAGTGCACCATTTGAAAATAATTCTAATTTAAAGATGTCTTTAAAATATGAACATTCAGAACCAAGATGGCAGACTAGAGGGTGAGTGCATCTCATGTTGCTCTAGACTAGAACTCAGGATTCAAGAAGAGGAGTTATTGAGAGACTAGGGACCAAATCAGAGTCCCTGGGTGAGTCTCTCCCACTGAGTGACAGAGAGAAGGCAACTTCATGGAGCAGGGCCCAGCAACGAAAGACCTCTGTGAAAAACCAGGCTCCCCCTGGACCCAGTGGTGGGTCCAGACAGCAGGCAGCTTCTCAGAACAGGACCATCCAGTGAGAGGCTATTGTGCATGTCAAGCTCTCACCCCTGGACCCAGTGGTGCACCCAGACAGCAGGCAGTTTCTCAGAGCAGGGCCGGGAAGAGAGAGGCTTTTGTGAACAGCCAGGCTCCCACTTGCATGCACAGCCAGGCTCCCTCTGGCAGCAGGCCAGTCCTGCAGGCAACTTCTTGGAGCAGGGCCAGCCAAAGAGAGGCTTCCATACACAACCAGGCTTCTCCAGCCCCAGAGGTAGGCCTGGAATGCAGGCAGCTTCTCAGAGCATGACCAGCCAGCAAGAGGCTTCCACAACAACTGGGCTCCCCTAACCTGGGTGGCAGACCAGACACAGGCCCAGACCAGCCATGCCCCAGGCTGTAGTCTATTACCCCTTTGGCAGACAATTGGTCAACAAGTGGAGGTTCCTCTGTCTACCAGCAGGAAATATACCCCACCTGAAGACCACCACCCATAGAGGAACAGCTTTCTTGTGGAGCATTTCATTATCAAGTTCCTCCAAGACTTCAGGCTACTGAAGGCTAGGAGGTGATATACTGGAATTATACAGGGATACTCTAATGCAATAGAGGAAATCTGCAAGATCTCAGAGTTCCTCTAATATCTGACCAATATGAGAAAACAAGGGAAGAAAATGTCCACAAAAACCTATATGCTATATCGATAAAACCCAATGACAGCATGGCAGGAGAAATGTCAGAAAAAAGAGTTCATAATGTACATGATTAAAATGATCAGGGAAGCAAAAGAGGAAAAGAAAGAGCAAATGCAGACATTGAATGAGGAGATGAAAGAGTAAATGCAGGCAATGAATGATTGCACCAATCAACAGTTAAAGGAACAAATACAGGAAGCAAAATATCATTTCAATACAGAGATAGAGATATTGAAAAAAGAAAACAAAATAGAAATACTTGAAATGAAGGAAAAAAATCAAAATAAAAACTCCATGAAAATCATAACCAATAGGATAGAACACCTGGAAGACAGAACATCAGATATTGAATACAAAATATTTAATCTTGAAAATAAAGTTGACCAAACTGAGAAGATGGTAAGAAATCATGAATAGAACCTACAAGAATTATGGGATATCATAAAACACCAAATTTAAGAATTATTGAAATGGAGGAAGGCTTAGAGAAACAAACCAAAGAAATGAACAATCTATCAATGAACTAATAGAAAATTTTCCAAATCTGAAGAGTGAAATGGAAAATCAAGTACAAGAGGCTTACAGGGCTCCAAATACACAAAATTACAACAGATCCACAACAAGGCACTTTATAATGAAAATAATTAACATAAAAAATAAAGACAGAATTTTAAAGGCCGCGAGAGAAAAGAATCAAATTACATTCAGGGGGAAACCAATATGTATATCAGCAGATTTTTCAATCCATGTCCTGAAAGCTAGAAGGGTCCAGAACAACATATATCAAGCCCTGAAAGAAAATGGATGCTAACCAAGAATCCTAAACCCAGCAAAACTTACCTTCAGATTTGATGATGAAATAAAATCTTCCATGATAAACAAAAACTAAAGGAATTTACAAAAAGAAAGCCAGCATTACAGAACATTCTCAGCAAAATATTCCATAAGGAAGAGATGAAAAACAATGATGCAAACCAGCAATGGGAGGAACTAGCCTAAAGGAATAGTCAAATAAAGGAGAAACTGAATGAAGTCAAAAACCAAAAATGAGTCATATGACCAGGAATACAAATCATATTTCAGTAATAACCCTGAAAGTTAATGGCCTGAACTCATCAATCAAAAGACATAGACTGGAAGATCAGATTAAAAAGAAGGATTCAACAATATCATGCCTGCAAGAGACTCATCTCATTGAAAGAGATACCCACAGACTAAAGGTGAAAGGATGGAAAAAAACATACCATGCACATTGAGTCAGCAAAAAAACCAGAGTATCCATCCTCATACCAGATAATGTTGACTTCAAAATAAAGCTAATCAGAAGGGATAAAGAAGGACAATTCATACTGCTTAAGGGAAGCATAAATCAGCAAGACATAACAATCATAAATATCTATTTCCCAAACAGTGGCTAATCCATATATGTCAAACAAATCCTTCTCAATACCAGAAATCAAGTAGACCACAACACAATAATACTAGGTGATTCTAACACATGTCTCACACCACTGGATAGATTTTCCAAACAAAAATTGAACAAAGAAACCATAGATTTAATAACACAATCAACAATTTAGACTTAATGAACAAATAAAGAATATACCATCCTACAAAGAGTGAATATACTTTCTTCTCAGCAGCACATGATCCTTCTCTAAAATAGACCATATTTTATGCCATAAAGCTAATGTTATCAAATACAAGAAGATAGAGATACTACCTTGTATTCTATCAGATCATAATGGATTGAAATTAGAAATAAATGAGAGAATAAAAAACAGAAACTACTCCAACACCTGGAGATGAAATAATACACTATTATATGATGAATGTATAACAAAAGACATCAGGAGGGAAATATAAACATTCTAAGAGTAAATGAGAACAAAGACATATCATAGAAAAATCTCTGGTACACTATGGAAGCAGTACCAAATAAACAACTTAATACTACAGGTCAAAGCCCTAGAAAAAGAAGAGCAGAGCAACACCAAAAGTAGTAGAAGACAGGAAATAGTTAAAATAAGAGCTGAACTCAACAAAACTGAAACAAAAGAAACAATAGAAAAAATCGACAAAATAAATAGTTGGTTCTTTGAAAAATAAAAAAAATATATATATTGATAAACCCTTAGCCACACTAACAAAGAGAAAGAGAGAGAAAACTCAAATTACTAAAATTCAGAATGAACAAGGAAATATCATGACAGACATGAGTGAAATACAAAACATAATTAAAACCTATTTTGAAAATCTATACTCAAACAAAACAGAAAATCTTGAAGACATCAACAGGTTTTTAGAGACATATGAATTATCTAAAGTGAACCAGGAGGACATACACAATTTAAATAGTTTGATTTCAAGTAATGAAATAGAAGAAGTTATCAAGAGCCTACCAACAAAGAAAAGTCCAGGACCAGATGGGTTCTCAGCCGAGCTCTACAAAACCTTTAAAGAAGAACTCATTCCAATACCCCTCAAAGTATTCAATCAAATAGAAGAGGAGGGAATCCTCTCAAACTCATTCTATGAAGTCAATATCACTCTGGTACTTAAACCAGACAGAGACACATCGAGGAAAGAAAATTTCTGACCAATATCCTTAATGAACATCGATGCAAAAACTCTCAACAAAATTTTAGCAAATCACATACAAAAATATATTAAAAAGATAGTGTACCATGATCAAGTGGGTTTCATCCCAGGGACGCAAGGTTGGTTCAACATTTGGAAATCAATAATTGTAATTCACCATATCAACAGACTTAAAATTAAGAATCACATTATTATTTCAATAGATGCAGAAAATGCATTTTATAAAATACAACATCCCTTCATGCTCAAAACACTAGAAAAAATAGGGATAGTGGGAACATTCATTAACATTTTAAAGGTCAACTACACTAAGCCCAAGGTCAATATCATTCTAAATAGTGAAAAACTAAAAGTGTTCCCCCTAAAAACTCGAACAAGACAGGATTGTCCTCTTTCCCACTTCTATTCAACATTGTCCTCTAAACTCTACCCAGAGCAATTAGAAAGACCAAGGAAATTAAAGGGACATGAATATGAAAAGAAGAACTCAAACTATCCCTATTTGTTGATGACATGTTTATATATTTAGAGGAACCACAAAATTCAATCAGAAAGCTTTTAGAACTCATAAGTGAATTCAGTAAAGTAGCAGGTTATAAGATCAATTCTCATAAATCCAATGCATTTTTATACATAAGTGATGAATCTTCAGAAAGAGAAGTTAAGAAAACTACCCCATTCACAATAACCTCAAATTAAATAAAATACTTGGGAATCAATCTAACAAAAGAGGTGAAAGACCTCTATGACAAGAACTACAGAACACTAAAGAAAAAAATTAAAGAAAACTTTGGAAGATGGAAAGATCTCCCATGTTCTTGGATAGGCAGAATTAATATTGTCAAAATGGCCATATTACCAAAAGTGCTATACAGAGTCTATGCAATTCCAATTAAAATCCCAATGATGTACCTTACAGAAATAGAGCAAGCAATCATGAAATTCACCTGGAAGAATAAGAATCCCAGAATAGCTAAAGCAATCCTTAGCAGAAAGAGTGAAGCAGGGGCTACTGAAATACCAGAACTTCAACTACACTAAAAGCAATAGTCACCAAAACGGTATGGTATTGGTACAAAAATAGACAAGTAGATCAATGGTACAGAATAGAGGACATGAACACAAACCCAAATAAATAAAATTTTCTCATACTAGACAAGGGTACCAAAAATATGCAATGGAGAAAAGATAGCCTCTTCAACAAATGGTTCTGGGAAAACTGGAAATCCATATGCAGCAGAATGAAACTAAACTCTTATCTCTCATCCTGGACAAACTCAACTCAAAATGGATTAAGGGCCTTCAAATGAGACCAGATACTCTTCATCTCATAGAAGAAAAATGAGATCCAAATCTTCAACATGTCAATTTAGGATCAGAGTTCATTAACAGGACTCTTATACCACAAGAAATAAAAGCAGGAATCAATAACTGAGATAGATTCAAACTAAAAAGCTTTCTCTCAGCAAAGAAAACTATCAACAATCTGAAGAGAGAACCTACAGAGTCGGAGAATATCTTCTCTGCTCACTCTTTTGATAGAGCACTAATTTTCAGAATATATAAAGAAGAGAAAAAACTTTACACCTTGAATACAAATAATCCAATCAACAAATGGTTTAAGGAAATGAACAGACACTTCACATAAGAAGATCTACAAGCAATCAATGGATATATGAAAAAATGTTCAACATCTCTAGTAATAAGAAAAATGCAAATCAAAACTACCCTAAGGTTCCATCTCATCCCAATTAGAATGGTGATTATCAAGAATACAAGCAACAATAGGAGTTGGCGAGGATGTGGGGAAAAAGGTACACTCATTCACTGCTGGTGGGGTTGCAAATTAGTCCAGCCACTCTGGGAGGCAGTGTGGAGATTCCTCAGAAAGCTTTGAATGGAACCACCATTTGGTTCAGCTCTCCCACTCCTTGGCCTATACCCAAAGGACTGAAAATCAGCATACTACAGAGATACAGCCACATGAATATTCATAGTTGCTCAATTCACAATAGAATGATTGTGGAACTAATGTAGATGTCCTTCAATTGATGAGTGGATATAGAAACTGTGGTATATATATACAATTGAATATTACTCAGCCATAAAAAATAATAAAATTATGGCATTTGCAGGCAAATGGATGAAATTGGAGAATATCTTAAGTGAGATTAGTCAATCTCAAAAAACCAAAGGATGAATGATCTTGCTGATAAGCAGATTTTGACACATAGTGGAGGTAGAAGGGAAGCAAGAATCAAGGAAGGAGGGACTGTATAGAGGGAAAAGGGGGTGGGAGGGAGTGGGGGAAGAAAAAAATACCAGAATGAATCAAACACCATTACCAAATATATAATTATAGAAATGGTATGCCTTTACTTTATGTTCAGAGAAACAATATGTATCTCATTTGTTTACAACAAAAGTATATAAAAGATAAAAAAAGAAAAACATGCTGTAGAAAGGTTAACTGGAGATTTTGGAATGTTTTTTCTTAGTTTTCCTTTATTTGAAATGCTTGAATACCTGAAGTACGCTTGAGCAATGTACCTCTCTTAGGGGTGATTTCCACTGTAGGTTTTATTCTTGTATTCCCTTTCTCTTCAGTAAACATATTTTAGTTAAACCAAATGAGCATTTTGTCCTTCACCAACCCAGTCTGGTATAATCCTCCAATATTAAGAAGAAAAACCTTCCTTAAAATTTTAACAAAACATTCAAATTTTGTTTACTGATTTACTTTTGTCATACAATGGCAATCTCTTTAACATGTAAAAAAGGCACATGTAGACTAGCACTCATTTGTCCTTTATATGTACTATATAAATAGCAATATAAAACATAGCCCATAAACATAGTAGCAATAGTTACTTTTGCCTCATTGTAAGCACACCAGCATGGTGCTCCAGAGAATCAGCATACAATGCATATTACTCAACAGGGATTTTGGTTATTATCCTCCACAAAACATTTCATAGAATTTTTTAAAATTAACTTGCAAAATGTTTTATATTTTACTGCTTCACAATTAGTGTATCTAAAATATTGATATTTCTAAAAAACCCCAGCATTTTCAAATATATATACAGGAATGAGGAGTAAAATGCACTGAAGAAGAAATGGTTATAATATGAAAAATGTATTTTATGCATAACCAGTCTTGCCCAGGATCCTCCTTTCTCATACTCAAAATCTTCTTCATGTTCTCTTATCCCTGAATAAATGTGAAAAATGTCACTCCTAGATGTGGTCTAACAATTCCTTTTGAAATCACTTTCAGAACACATTTCTGGCTTTTTAAAACAAATGGGTATTTACATAACATTATATTCTATCTGCAACATATATCAGTAATGTTTTTATAATTTAGAATGTGCAAATGTAGCAAAAGTTTTATTAGGTTAGGGGGTAAGTTGAGAGCAGAATTTTATACTACATATACAAGTCTTCTATAAATGCCCAGTAAATCTTCCTGAATGGCTTTGGGCCTTTCCAATAGATTATATAGTTAGTTATCCTGCAGTTTCTCTTTGGTAGAAGAAACCACAACTGTCCAAAGGTTTTCACTCTTCCACTCTTCATGCTCCAGAGTTTTGTTCACCTTATGCGATGGATAAGATTTTTGTTTGCCTTCTCAGGACAAGGTGTCATCAAATGGATCCTGCACATATTGGACACATAGGGCCCCAGTCTGTGCTGATTGGACAAACTTTATGTCATCAATTCATCCCCCTGATGGATTCAGCACTTTTGGTTGGCCACAATTATTCTTTTTATTTTTTAATTTTTTTTTTTGCGGTGCTAGGGATTGAACCCAGGGCCTTGTGCTTGTGAGGTGAGCACTCTACCAACTGAGCTATCTCCCCAGCCCTTAACAATTATTCTTGAAACACCATGCCCCCACCAACCAATGGTGCCATTTTTTCAATGGAAGATTTGACTAGGATGGGCAGTATTGGGCCAGGAAACTTGACTGCAAAGGATACCTGGGTCTGGGATCAGAAAAGTAAATGCAACTATCAGGTCATGCAGGCAGAGCTCCCAATTCTTCACAACCTAGACCAACACTTGAGCAGTCACAGTGGGAGTTCTGGGACTCTGCCAGGAAGAGGCTGACCTTTCCCTGGGATCTGAATCTTACCCAGCAACCTGGTGATGGAGGACCACAGAAGGCTCAAAGGAGGAGGTCATGCTCCATTTATTGCCACTCTTTCTCTGCCAGAACCAACATGGCAGTTCCTTCTTTTAGATATAATTTGTTAGTGAAGTTGTTTTTTTGATTTTTTTATTGTAATGCATTAATTATCAAATACAATTTGAAAAGAGAAGAACTCAGTACTCCTATTTTGTATGTGGCTTTCTATATTTCTTACATTTTTTCCTAATTTGCTCAATGGTTTCACATATGGTTCATTGTTTTTCATAGTGGCATGCTTTGATTTATCTCACAATTCCCTTTATATATTTTTATTGTCACTTCCCTTTATATATTTTACAGGTTTTTAATTTTTCACAAGATCTCACTAAGTTGCTATGACTGGGTTTGAACTTCAGGTGCTCCTTAATCATCCTCCCCTATTTCACTAGTATTACAGATTTACACACCATTCCTGCCCCTCTCAGACAATTTTTCTTAATGATGTCTTCACATACAGAATTTCTCCTTATTTGTATTAACAATTTTTCTCTGAATTTGACTCACCAAACTTCCTTTGAATTGTTATTCAACATCCTTTGGGTAATTCATAACTCTAAGTTATCTAATGTTCCATTACTAATATTTTGTTCATTACCTTAATTTAGACCTCATTTCCTTTGTCTTTATATGCTGGACTATTTTTAATTGTTTTGTCTATAAAAATAAGTCAATAGTAGATTATAGATTCATTTGGGAAAACAGTATGGAAGATTTTAAATAAATTTAAAAAGTCAAGTACAGTTTCAAATTACATATTTGAAATCTTAGCTAATTGTAAGGCCATGTAAAAGGATTTCAAGTTTGAGGCATGGCACAGAAATTTAGAAACACTCTGTCCCAAACAATTTTAAAATAACTTTTGTTGTAGTTCTGTGGTATAGAACCCTTGGGCTCAATCCCAAACATCACATATAAAAAATATAAAAGTAGAATGACATCATAATCCAGAAATATCAGTCTAAATGTATATCCACAGAGATTAAATGACAATGTTGAAGGCAAGGCCTCAGTATTTTGTTCAGTGCAAAAAGCATGACTCTCAATATTCAATTTATAAAATAAACCAATGTGCCCACCAATGGTTGTATGATTAAAAACATGGTATTTTTATGCTGTTACTATTTTGCTATAAAATGAAATATAGTATCATTTAAACTTATATAAGATTAATATGCAGGACTTTGCATTATGTGAAATACAGTAGATACAAACATTTAGTTGCAGAAGCATCTGCTTAACATGTGAATAAAATTCAGAGTGTAATTGAGATCACCAATTACTGTATTTTGTGAAGCATTTTTATAGTGTTACAAATTTTTATTTCATTGGACAAAATGTGATCAAGAGTTTTGCTGTACCACATAGTGAATATTATGTACTATATTCTTGATAAATAATAATGGAATAAAGTAATATTTATAAGCAGAAAATTGAAAATTATACAAAATAATACTTGTATTACTGATATTAGATGTGTCATTTTACCTTGTATAAATACATTATAATACAATGGTATAATTAGTAAATATACAAAGTTGAATTTGTTGATAAAAAGTCAGGAAATAGCAAATATCAAAAAAAATATTTTAGTCTTGATTTCCATGTGTTGCCTTTATCCAAGTAACATTGACATAGGCTCTGCAAGACTTTTATTGCCTCTTGAAATTTTTCTTCTTTTTGCACAATCTTCTAGACATGTATATGTTTTTCTCATTAAACATTTTTCCATATTTTTTCTTAAGATCCCCTACCCTCTTTAAACTAGTTTAATATCCATTATTTTAGCATCCAAAAGCTACCTGTTACCTCCAGATCTCTGTCTTGGTAGACAGAAACCACTTTTCACACAATCTTCAAAAAAGTCAGAAATGTTTGTGTATGTTTTATATTTTATTTATTTTTTGAGAGTGATGGTAGCTTGTAGAATTTTTTCCTAATTGCTCAATGCTGTATTAGAGAGGAGGAAATACTATGGTACATACAAGATAAATTCCTTTCCTCTACTGTATTGCTATTTCTAGTAATGTGTTCAACTTGGATACAGTGCTTTCTACAGTAATTTGAGTAATTTTAACAACACAATTGTCTATGTACATTTTTATGTAACATGTTTCTGTAGTAATGATGAATTTGGAATTACTAATCTGTACACTTCTGATGTTCTGACATTTGCTAACATTGCTATAATTTCCTTTTATGCATGCATAATATTTTTATTCGAGTCTACTAAGTAATTTTTGTAAAATTTTTTTCATTTCAGCAATGACTTGTCAGGATACCCAAGTATTTTCACCAGACCAGGGCATAAGACATATATTTCAAAAAGTGGTTAATGGAAAATATGGAAATTGCGACCTTGAAAATTTACAACAGAGGACAATATGGAAAACTTTAAGTGAGAGTGAACATCACCAATCATATTGTCAGAAATCAGACCTAATTCACTGGCAGAGAATTTATACTAAAGAGAAGCCCTACAAATGTATACAACAGAACAATAGTTTTAATGCAAAATCATACCTTATTTGCTATCAGAGTGTTCATATGGGAGAAAAACCCTACCAATATAAAGAATGTGGCAAAGGTTTTAATTGGAGGTCCCACCTTACTCAACACCAGAGAATTCATACTGGAGAGAAGCCATACATATGTAAAGAATGTGGCAAAGCTTTTAATCAGAAATCAAACCTTATTCGTCATCAGAGAATTCATACAGGAGAGAAACCGAACCAATGTAAAGTATGTGGCAAAGCTTTTAATCAGAAATCAAGTCTTACTCGGCACCAGAGAATTCATACTGGAGAGAAGCTCTATGAGTGTAAAGAATGTGGCAAAGCTTTTAATCGGAGATCACATCTTACTGAACACCAGAGAATTCATACTGGAGAGAAGCCATACAAATGTACAGAATGCAACAAATGTTTTAATAAAAAATCACACCTTACTCAACACCAGATAATTCATACTGGAGAGAAACCATACAAATGTACAACATGCAACAAATCTTTTAATCGAAAAATTCACCTTATATGCCATCAGAGAATTCATACTGGAGAGAAGCCTTACAAATGTTCAATATG
Source organism: Sciurus carolinensis (assembly GCF_902686445.1). Lineage (NCBI taxonomy): Eukaryota > Metazoa > Chordata > Mammalia > Rodentia > Sciuridae > Sciurus > Sciurus carolinensis. The sequence continues at coordinate 5,695,375 of NW_025920104.1, forward strand.
CAACAAACCTTTCTGTACACAATCAAATCTTATTTGCCATCAGATAATTCATGCTGGACAGAAGCACTACCAATGTAAAGAATGTGGCAAAGCTTTTAATTGGAGATCAAACCTTACTCAACACCAGAGAATTCATACTGGAGAGAAGCCATAAAAATGTAAAGAATGTGACAAATATTGTAGTACACAATCAAGCCTTATTCAACACCATGGAATCCATAGTGGAGAGAAACTACAAATGTACAGAACATTACAAAACTTTCATTTGAACATCATACCTTATTCAACACCAGTACTGGTAAAAAGTCTTAAAAATTTGCAGACTCTGGCATAAGTTTTAATAAAAAAAGGGATGCCAAATCCACCACCAGGGAAATCATAGTATACAGAAGCCCTACAAATGCAAATATTTGACAAAGCTTTTAATGGAAGAGTAAGAGTATTCATTTCTCACTAGCAGGGAAATCATAATGGAAAGATGTTCTATAAATAAAAAGAATGTGGCAAACATCTATTTGTTAAAAATTAGTTTTATTTGTTTCCATTTAGTTATATATGACAGTAGAATGCATCCAGACAAATTGTACAGAAAAGGAGCATCAATTCTCTTTGCTTGGGCTAAAAATGTTGCAGACAAAAAGGGAGTGTAATAGTGCATGCATACAAGGTAAGAATGTTCAATTCATTTCCCTGTTCGCCCCCTCCCTGCACTAATTTCTTTTCCCTCACTCACTTATGCATAGTCATAGGACTTCATTCCCCCCACATTATGGGTAAGCATTTGGCTATCAGAGAAAATATTTGACTTTTTTGGGGGTTTTGCTCATTTCAATTATTGTAGTATACTCTAGCTCCATCCATTTAATAGCAAATACCATAATTTCAATTTTCTTTAAGTCTGAATAACATTCCTTTGTCTGCATATACTAAATTTACTTTATCCATGCATCTGTTGAAGGATATCTAAGTTAGCTATTGTAAACTGAGCTGCTATAAAGATAGATGTGTCTCAGTCACTGTAGTATGCTGGTTTTAAGTCCTTTGAGTGTAAACCAAGGAGTGCAATAACTGGGTCAAATGGTGGTTTTCATTCAAAATTTTCGAAGACATTTCAATAAAATTTCGAGAATGAATAAATCAATTTGCTGTCTCACCAGCAATATGAGTGCCCCTTTTTGTTCTGCATCCTCACCAAAACTTATTGTAGCTTTTATTCTTTATAATTCTCATTTTAATTGAAGTGGGATATAATCTTTTCAGTTTTGAGCTGTAATTTGTTTAATTGCTAGAGATGATGAAACATTTTTTCATATGTTATTTGATCATTTGTATTTTTTCTTCTGTGAAGCATTGGTTCAGTTTATTACCCATTTATTGATTGTGTTATTTGCTCTTTTGATGTTAAGTTTTGAATTCTTTATATATCTGGTAGATTATTACTTTATCTAAGATTTATAGGGTAAATATTTTCTCTCATTCTGTAGGTCCTCTGTTCATGTTATTACTTGTATCCCTTACTGAGATTTTTATTTTGAGTCCATCCCAGTTATTGTTTCTTGATTCTTAAAATCTTGTTAATGAGTTCAGTTTCTAAACTGACATGGTGTAGATTTGGTCCAACTTTTTCTTCTCTTAAGTGCAGGGTCTCTGTTGTAGTGCCTACATCTTTAATCACCTTTCAGTTGATTTTTTCACAGGGTTAGAGAAAGAGTTTTGGTTTTATTTTTCTACATATAAATTTCCATTTTTCTAGCACCATTTGCTTAATAGGCTATCTTTTTTCAATGTGTGCTTTTCATGCCTTTGGTTAGTATGAGATAACCCTATATATTTGAGTTTGTCTCTGTGTCTTCTGTACCATTATACTGCATGTCTATTTTGGTGCCAATACCATGCCATTTTTTTACCATTACTCTGTAGATCTTCATTGTGAGCCCTCCTGCTTCATTCTTCTTGGTAAGGATTACCTTTACTCTTCTGGATCTCTTCTTTTCCAAATGAATTTCATGATTGCTTTTTCTAATTCTGTGAAGAATGTCATTGGGATTTTAATAGGAATTGCATTAAATTTGTAACAGTTTTGATCTTATGGCCATTTTATTTTTAATATTAATATATACATTTTTTTAATTGTCAAAAGACCTTTATTTGTTTACATGCGGTGCTGAGGATCGAACCCACATATGCCAGGCAAGCATGCTACCACTGAACCACAGCCTCAGCCCCCATTTTGACAATATTAATTCTGCCTATGGACATGCATGAGAGATCTTTTCATTTTTCTATGGATTACCTCAATTTTCTTATTTAGCATTCTGTATTTTCCCTTGTAGCAGTCTTTCCCCTCTTTTATTTGGTTGATTCTCAATATTAATTTTTTGCAACTATTGTGAATGTTGATTGATCACTGATGTATAGAAATGCATTTATGATTATTGTTTTATATCCTGCTTTTTTTCTGAATTTCCTTATTAGGTCTAGAAGTTTTCTGATGGAGTTTTTTTTGTCTTTGAATTTGGAATCATATTTTTGGCAAATATTGATAGGCTGAATTTTTATTTACTATTCATGTCTTTTTAGTTTCTTTCATCTGTCCAATTGCTCTGGCTCAAGTTTCAAGGACTATGTCAAATAGAAGTGTTAAAAGAGGGTATTTATATATTTTTCCAGTTTACATGAGTAAGGCTTTATTTTCTTGTGTATCTAGAATGATGTTATCCTTTGCCTTAGCATTGATGGCTTTCACCATGTTGAGGTGTGTTCCTATTATTCCTAGATTTTCTAGTGTTTTAAACAGAAATAGATGCTGTATTTTGTCAAATGAATTATCTCCATGTATTGAGATAAACACATGATTATTTTCTTTACATCTATTGATGCAATGAATCATGTTTATTGATATCCATATGTTAAACTAACATTGCATTTCTGGGATGAACCCCATTGAATTGTGGTGTACCACCTTTTTTGTTATATATTTTTTTTATTTTTATACACTGCATTTTAATTCATTGTACAGAAATGGGATACATCTTTTCATTCCTATGTACAATGTAGATTCTTATCATTCATGTAATCATACATGTACATAGGGTAATGATGTCTGTTTCATTCCACAATTTTTCATACATCCTTCCTCCCTGTCATTTTTCTTTAAGTACTCTAAAATTCTTCCATTTTTCTCTCATTCCCCCAGGTCTGTGCCCCCATTATATATCATCATCCACTTTTCAGGGAATACATTTTGGCCTTTTGTTTTTGGAATTGGCTTATTTCACTTAGTATGATATTATTCAAATTCATCCATTTATCTGCAAATACCACAATTTTATTCTTCTTTATGGGTGAATAATATTTTATTGTGTATATATACCATAGTTTCTTTATCCATTCATCTCTCTAAGGGTATCTAGTTTGGTTCCAAAATCAACATCTCTAGTTGCTATAGAAATGTAAATTAATACAACTCTAATATTACATCTGACTCTAATTATAATCAGCATTATCAAGAACACAAACAATAGTAGAAGGTGACATGGATGTGGGAAAAAAGACACACTTTTACTTTGCTGATGGAGTTGCAAATTGGTACAGCCACTCTGGAAAGCAATGTGGAGATTCTGCAGAAAACTTGAAATGGACCCACCCTTTGGACCACTTATCCCACTCCTCAGCCTATACACAAAGGACTTAAAATTAGCATAGTCTAAAGTGTATCTGAATATATCACAAGGTATTTAACCATTATAATTTTAATGGACAGCTAGGATATTTCCATATTTTAACTGTTACAAGTAGTGCTAACATGCACACTTGTGCTATGAATAAAAATGTAAGAGCCAAGAGTAACTGCTTCTGATCTGAAAGTTCAATAAAATTGGGGGTAAAATATGTTAATCTGCTAAATTATTCCACCAAGAATGGGATGCTTTCTGCCCCTTCAAATAGCAACTCAAAAAAAAAATACTTTAAGTGAAAGGAAGCAGGAAAACCTTTAGAAAAAATTGAGACGTACAATGTTAGACTATGATGACTTTTTAAATATTATAATGCATCAATTTTGTAAGAAAATGTTATTCATGCTAAGCATAATCCAGAGGGTAAAAATTGCCTTTAAAACTCACTTTTCCCTTCCCTCCCCCGCTCCTCCGGAAGTGCTTTTCTAGGGTCCGGGCCAGAGAGAGGACTGGTAGGCACAGCCACTGAGGCTCGGTCGGCTCCGTTGACTTGGAGCAGGGGCTCCAGCCCGGGTCAGAGTTTGGAGGTCCATGGCTGCCCACCCACATCCTGTGTCCTCCCAGTGCTGGGCCAGCAAAATGACCATTAAGAAGTAGATGCCTAAATACAAAGGTGATGAAACAGTCCATTTGTCATAAAGTAAGATGCATCTGTGGCTTTTCAACCAGATTAGAACAAAATTGTATCTGTTTTCCTCAGAAGAGATTTCCACAATGTTAAGTCAGCAAACAAAGAAAACATGGTATTTTGAAGTATGATTAAACTCCTGATGCAGCAGCAGAGGCTAAGAATATTAATGGCCAGATCTAGTGCTCACATGGTCTTCTGAAAAAGCCATGGGTAGCTGTTGTAGCTGTCCAGATAAAGACACAGTCCCAGATAACCATCGGAATATGTTTAAGGTCATTAATATGGATGATGATGGGAATGACTTAGGTTCTGGCAAAATGGAACTTACAGACACAGAACTGATTCTATATACCTGAAAGCATGATTCAGTAAAATGGCACTACCTCTGCCTGCAACACTATGCCTATGACTTGAATCTCTTTTCTTTTGAAAGTGGCCGAAGGTGTCAAACTGGACAAGGAATCTTTGCCTTTAAGTGTGCTCGTGCGGAAGAATTATTTAACATGTTGCAAGAGATTATGCAGAACAATAGTATAAATGTGGTGGAAAAGCCAGTTGTAGAAAGGAATAATCATCAGACAGAATTGGAAGTCCCCAGAACACCTTGAACACCTATGACCCCAGGGTTTGCTGCTCAGAATTTACCTAATGGATGTCCCTGATATCCCTCATTTGGAGATGCTTCATCTCATCCTTCAAGCAGACATCCTTCTGTGGAAGTGCTCGCTTACCTTCAGTTGGTGAAGAATATACACATCCTTTGCCTGTGACTGAGGAACAAATACATACCTTTGTCAACACTACAGGTGTACAGGAAGAGTGAAAAAACTGCACAAGTGTGCATGTCCCTTTGGAGGCAAGAATTTCTAACACTGAATGCAACACACCAAAAGAAGAACCAAGTAGTATTGAAGACAGGGACCCTCAGATTCTTCTGGAACCTGAAGAAGTCAAATTTGTTTTAGGACCAACCCCTGTTCAGAAGCAATTAATGGAAAAAGAGAAACTGGAGCAACTTGGAAGAGATCAAGTTAGTGCAAGTGGTGCAAATAACACAGAATGGGACACTGGCTATGACAGTGATGAACGAAGAGATGCACCCTCTGTTAACAAACTGGTATATGAAAATATAAATGGGCTATCTATCTCTAGTGCCTCAGGGGTCAGGAGAGGTCATCTGACACCTACCAGTACCTCAGATACCCAGAATATCAACAACTCAGCTCAGAAAAGAACTTCATTATTAAACTATGAAAATTTACCATCTTTGCCTCCAGTTTGGGAAGCCCGCAAGCTAAGTAGGGATGAAGATGACAATTTAGGACCAAAGACTTCATCTCTCAATGGCTACCATAATAATCTAGATCCAATACATAACTATGTAAATACGGAGAATGTAACAGTGCTGGCAAGTGCTCACAAAATAGAATATTCAAGGTGTCGGGATTGTATACCAACAGTCTTTAACTTTGATATCAGGCACCCAAGTTTAGAACACAGGCAGCTCAATTACATACAGGTTGACTTGGAAGGTGGCAGTGACTCTGACAACCCTCAGACTCCAAAAACACCTACCACTCCCCTTCCACAAACCCCTACCAGGCACACAGAGTTGTATGCTGTGATAGACATTGAGAGAACTGCTGCTATGTCAAATTTGCAGAAAGCACTGCCACGAGATGATGGTACATCTATGAAAACTAGACATAATAGTACTGATCTGCCCATGTGAGCCTGGAAAGCATTATGTTGTTTGCACCTTTGTGAAGTTTTTAAAAATGAAGATGCAAGTTCTTCATTTTCATTTCTACACTAACTCCTTTTATAGACTGATAAAAAATTTTCCAAATATTTCATGTGCATCTAACTAAAGGGAATTAATGTAGAGCAGGTACTCCTTAAAGAACACTAATTTCATTATATACTACTCATTATTGTATAGCAGCATTCCCATTTTCACAGTGCCTATTTAAAATGAGAGTTGAAATGAATTACATGCTGGTTGATTTTTATTCAACATTCTGGACTTATGTGTATCTTTCATGTCTATGTCATGGTTGGCACTTAAACATTTTTATAAAGCCTCTTGATAATGTGCATTGCTAACAGATAACTCTAGGCTTTGAAAGTAATATTTGCAGATTCACTGTTCACAGTATGTGGCCTCCAGCATGTAACATAAAAGGAATCTTTTATTTCATTAATTAAAGGCTTTTTGACTTGAGCCAAAACATATACAAAGGAAAGAGAAATACCACACCTCCTTTGATAGCAGTCAGCTCCTTTGCCTTCAATGTTACTAGGAAGAGTCTGTGTCATGAATGTAGTTTGCTGTTGGTGTGCTGAAAGGCAGGCAGGAGACAAGATTTTCTGTTTACTCATCTCATGATGTCATTTGAAGAGCATGTCCAGATATCTTACTCAGAATTACAGTAGGCTTAAGAATCAGTCTCAGGTCACTTTACCCAAAAACATTTTTGAAAATCTGAACCAAGATCTGTTGAAGTTTCTCTTCTGTACATTATTGATTACACATTGTTTTCTGGAGGCATTTGTGTCATTAGGTTCCCATTTAACTTCAGTTTCTTCCTTTGGTGTTTGGGATGTCATATTTTGTTGCTTAATGTTTTTTTTTTTTTAATTTAAGATGTTTGAGTTTGTATATAGTTTTGAAATTGGATTATGTGTTAATTGTTATTTAGTTTGCATTTTCATCAGATTATGGTTTTGAAGGTTCATTTGGAACCTACTGTTATTCTATAACAGGGTTGCCCTTGATCAGTATTTATTTATATGCTATTTACTTTTCAAGTTGAAAAAACATTCTCTCAATTTTAAATTTCACTTCTGTCCATATGTGGTATCTTTAGCAGCTGAGAAAAAAAAAAAAAAAGAAAAAAAATTTCTTTCAGCATGCAAAATTCCCTAAAGGTACTGTTTTCTTTGTGGGCACCCTCCTCAGCACTTTAGCAGGGATTCCATCAGCTACACTGCTGCAGTTGTACTCTTGCCCACTCTGCTGTTCCTTGGCTCTGCTGTCCTTTCATTTGTAGTGAAATCTCTGATTATCCGTTGATTTCAGTGGAATGTTAATATTGTTGCCAGCACAGCAGGTAAGTTGAAGTCTTGTAGTAATGAGATTGTGTCATAATTTATAGTTTAAAGTAAACTGAAGTTTATATATACCGAGGAGAGTTCAGATGTCAAACTCTTGGAAAATCAATGTTCCATATTCCAAACACTAGAAAATACAAGAGAAGATAGAGTAGAAAGAAGGTTAGATAACCTTGCAAATTATTTTAATGTTTTTTGTCTAAATATAAGAAAGTTTGAGGTTGTGATCTGGATCCACCAGCTGTAACTACTGTTAATTCAGTATGAAAACATTTCAGTTAGGTAACATCCAATTTATCCAATAAATAAGCTAGTGATAGAAGAATGAATGGATTAGCAGAACAATAGAGTGGGACCATTATAAAAAAAATACTACAGGTGTCTTTGTCATTTTCAGTGCCATTGTTTTATTAGCATAGCAGAATTTTGTCTTTCCTTTTCCCCCCCTGTAAACTTGGTGCTTACTAAAATGTTCACTGTTCTCTTAAAAAGAGCAGTGGTATAGATGTGCAGTTTCCCTGATTACAGTTTTCGATAATTAATATGTTGTTACTTTTATCCTTTTTTCTGAGTAGTTTGCTAATTGTGCCAAATTTATGTAATGGTTTTTGTAATGTGGAAGAAGAATTATGATGGAACAAATGCACATAGTTTTCTTTGAAACAAGCAAACACAGGATATAAATCTCCAAATGAAAGGACTGATCTGTTTATTCATTTTGGAGGTTGGATACTTTATTCTTTCTTTTTCTCATCTTTTTCACTTTTCCCTCCAGATTCAAATTAGTTTTATATTTTTTTTAGGTAACTAATATAATCAGTGCAATTTATGCTTTAAATACTGTGTGCTTTAAAAATGAAAATGGGACCAATTTGTCTGCTAAGAAGTTGATTTTAAGGTACTATAAGAATATTAGGAAGCGATATACAATTGGTGTTAATTCTGGATGTATTCTGGAAGTCACCTGTATTCCTATTTAATGAAAAGTAAGTTAGAATACTACTTGTCCTTCATGGTAGGCTAGTAACGGGTAGTAGGCCCTGTCCCAGAAGAGTGTGCCTATTACCAGGTGCATTTTAGATTGCAATAATTTATTGGCATGTAAATGTGGCCATATGTCTCTGATTTTCTGAGATGAACCTAGTTTTAGATATTTGGTTCTGTTCATAGACCATGTGATCCTACTTTTTGGTTTCAGAAATATAACCATTGTTCATTTGGTTTTCCCAAGTAGAACCCTCTTTTATTCATATTGATCACAACAATATTTATCCCAGACCAGGGGTGGAAAACTGATATGGAAATATTACCTGTGCTATACTTAGTGTTTTATTTGTTTCATTTTCCTTTTTAAAATGAAAATATGGTGCCTTCACCCTCTCCATAAAGATTGGCAAAGAGTTCCTTTTATTGATTGCTGCTGTGGAGTGATGAGATATGCACTTTACTCTTGAAGACTCAGTAAAAAGCTTTTCACTTCCCAGTATACTCCAGAATAGATCGCATTTGGGACTTACAAATATTTGCCAAGCAGTTTTCATTTTCATAGATTAATGTTTACAACTGCCTTCCTGTTCAATGTTATTAGAGTAAGTCAAACCGATGTTTATCTCCCCACCCACTTCCCAAACTCTGTGGCACAGAATAGAAAAATGTACCTCAATAATGTTCTATTAAAAATGGGACAGGGACCTTATGTTTTCATAATTTCACAACTATGTGCCATCAGGTATTTGCCTCAAGATAAAGGTTTTAACAAACTGAAAAGTACTTCCCAGTTTCCCCCTGTGCTGTTCCTGACCCATAATGCCCAAGTGTTTTGTGCAATGTGTAGTGTGTGTGTATAAATACATATATTTGTGAAATAGACATACCATCAGAGGCATCATTCAGAAGTAACTGATGTATTGGCATCTCATTCATATTTCTGATATGTGAGGTATATGGTACTAATTACCTTTCCTTGATGTTTGCCAAATTTGAATAAAGGCATTGGTATGAAAAAACATTCACTTTTTTACAAATATTAAGTAAAAAAATATCTGACTGGCTCATGACAATTCACTTAAACTTCTTGGTGTTTGCTTTTCTCAAATGTGAGTTCAGTCCTTTAGACTGGTTATTTTTCAGAACATTTTAGTTCTGATATTCTACTTTATTTGGGTAGCCCTACACATGTTTTAAAATTTAAAAATAAAAATCTTTAACTTAGAACACATTCTTCTCTTGTTCCATTCAAGACCATATTTGTGTATTTAAAATATTTACCCATGACATAATTAATTGTACAATGCAAAAGTTACAATACTCATTTATCCCTGCTTCTCTTTCCCCACCATCTGATCAACAAAGTAAAAATGAATCAGAGTCCCATATGTATAATTTGAATATGTGCACTCTATACATATGTATTGATCTGATATTTTACTAATCTGTTTTTAGCCACTTTTAACTGAAAAATGGCATCATGCTAGGTGTGATGGCATGTAAACATAATTCAAGCATGTTAGTATGCTAAGGCAGAATTGTGAGTTCAAAGTCAGCCTCAGCAATGTAGCAAGACCCTAAGTGAGTCCCTGTCTCTAAATAAAATTTTAATAAGAGCTGGGGATGTTACTTAGTGATTAAATACCTCTGTGTTCAATCCTTGGTCCAAAATTTTTTTAAAAAATTTAAAAATGACATCATGTGAAGTTGAAGGATCATACTGAAGTGTGATTATATTTGTAAAATTATCATACTGAAGTATCATAGTATATATAATCTTTGTAGGCCTATGTTTTTTCTTAAAATATATTGCTAAGCTCAACAAAAATGTGCACATACATTCACCAAAGAAGTCTCCCTCTAGGATGTTCACACTGAAAAGTTTATAATAATCCCAATCTAGACCTAGCCCAAAGTCCATCAACTGTTATGTGAATAAGTGAATTGTAATCAGTTCACATAAATGAACACTGTACATCAATATTCCTGAAATATCCCATGTCACACAATAAAATGGACATTTTCTTCACAAAATGATAAACTTTCCCTTCTCCCCATTTGTTCATTTACTTCATTGTATTTATTTATGTAGAAAGAATAAAAAGTCATTATTTGACTACCATAATAGTAAAATTTGACAAAAATAAGAACCATGAATGAAATATAATTCTAGTGGGTGAAGGTTTAAGGAGCAACCAAATATTTAAAGAGTCCAACTTATCACCTCACAAAATATTTATGCAATACAATGTTTAAATAATAATTTATTTACTATTGAACCACCCTGGTAGATATTCATTAATCAAATAATGAGTTAATATTGACCAGTGATAGAATAAAGTCACATTACATAACTGCATATTTTCTTTTGCTGTGTGATTAAGGACCTTGAATATTTACTCACTCAAGCATGGATGCTAACTTTATGTCCTAGCAGATGTCAAATATTCCCCAAAGTTTTTCTCAATTCTTGACCATGTCTGTCAGTGCAGCTGGAATATGCTGCATTATAAGAACATGAAATTCCATTCATGATATTTTTTATCAAATCGCTGGAATCCACTCATGAGGAAACATCACATGATTCTAAACTGAAGGAAAAGCTGCAGAATTACCAAGATACCCCTTCTAAAGCATAAATACCAAGAAGAGTCCAGAAAGATTAAGGAACTGCCCTAGAATAAAAGAGCAAAAGAAACAAGTCCAATAATGGAACGTAAAATTTCTCAAGCTTGTGTTTATTTTGGTTATAAAAAACATTGTTGAAGTAATTGGCAAATTCTGAATAAGATTTGTGCAATGGAAATTTAAAATGTATATTTTAAAATTTGATTATTACACCATAAATAAATAATTCCTTGTTTATACAAATAGAAATATTTCACAATAAAAAGGCATCATGTCTGCAACTTAGAAATGATTCAGAATAAAGGAAACATTGTTATATACCTGTATTTATTAGAACAAGAGAAAGAAATATAGTTAATAAAAATGTTAATTTTGGGGGAATGCTTCTCAGAATTCTTTGTGCTTCCATTTACAAATTTTCTATGAAGCTAAAATTGTCAAAATACAGTACTTTTGAAAGGAAAATAAGTTTTTACAATATTAACAAATTATAGTAAATTCAGTAAGATAAACCAGGGGTCTGTGTATTTAAAAAAAATGAATTCATTGAATGTTGGCTGAATAACATTTACATAGTCTCAAATTATTTCCCCACAGAAAACTAAATAATCTTAAAAGGAAAGGATGACCCCACATAAGAGAAACACAGCAGATACCATCTTTAGTAATCAATGTTATTATCAGGAGTATTGTAGAAATTAAAACTATAAGGCACATGATGGGAGTTAAAGAAAAAATCTCAATATCACTTTTGTGATACTCTTGTCAAAACTGTAATTTGGTCTCAGTCATAAATAAATCTATCTTAGGCAGTAGATAAAACCATCTTAGGTACATCCTACAAACATTATCCTCTAAAAGAATCACAGTAATGAAGGTCAAGGAAAGAATAAGGAATGTTTGAATCTGAAGTTGTCTACAAAATACAAAATTATGTTCAATTCATTGATCTGAATGGAACATTTTTTTATAAAAGACAATATCAGGCAAGTAGTAAAACTTGAAAATAATCTGAGTACTCAGTTGTAAGAGACATAATAGTAGAATGTATTAGTATTGACTTTTTCATTATGAAAGTGGTACTGTACTTAGTTTTATAGTATGTATTCTGATTGTAGAAAATATTAAAGATATAATAAATGATGACATATATCAATCACTTACTCAAATCATTCAGTGGAAAAAAGTACTTTATACTTGAAGCTGCAACTTCACTATTATATTTCAATATTACATAAAATAGAAAAAAGGTAAAAAGCACTACCCACATATTTCTTATCAGGAAAGAATGGTGCTTTTTATTAAAATAAAAAAGTAAAGAATGCAAGTTCAATGACACTATAATTTAAGTACATTAAAACATTAGTGACTACAGTAATTGGCATACCAAAATAATGTTGTCTAAATTTCTAGTTTAATATTTGGCAACAAATTTTTTTGTAATACAATAAAACATTTACATTCAATACATTTAAAGTGCACTTGCATTATAAATTTTGTTATAGATGACAACACATATTTCCATATTTTGAGAATTTTTCATACATTCATGATACAAACATATTATATTCAATAAAGTTTTTAATATTATGACAATAGACAGATGCAATGTTATCTTTCATATCTACTTTTGCTTTAAACTTCTGTGTATTCTTGTGATGCTTCCACAAGTAGACATTGTCTTGACTTTTTAGTAAATCTTAAAACAGAGTTGTCTGTTTGTAAAGATTCAAATTCTGTAGCAAGTGGAGAGAAAAATAATTATATTTATAATCTCAAAGATTTCATAAGCATGAATCATTAAAAAAATTGAAAACTTTTCATTATTCGTAAGAATGAAAAACACGTATATATGATCACAATACAAAGTTACTATGAAGAAGAGTTTGCCCATAGAATTGTCACTGTGACTGAGTATCAAACTTCAGAATTTCCACCCCTCCTTCATGAATACAACAATCGTGTGCTAAGGAACTATGGCAAGCATTGGGATGACAAAATAGAGATGATAAAGGCCCACTTCTCGACAATCACATTTTGGAAATTTTCAGGCACAATAATAGGCAGTATGAAATGTAGAGAACAGGGTACTACTGGAACACAGGGAAGGGAATTCATTCCCATTTTTGTGGCAGTGTAGGAGGTCCTTCTGTGAAGGTGGTATATCAAATGACACCTGAAGGATACAGAGAAATTGTCATGGAGAGGGAAGAGATATATGCAGACAATGAGAAATGAGAAAAAACACTTTTAAGTGGTCCAATGTAAGTAGAAGCTAGAGTAAAGTAACAGTAGAGTGAGTGGGAAGAGATAAGCCTGAATAACTTGACAAGAATCCAGGTGATTTGGGTATTTTAATTTCATGCTAAAAAATTTCAAACTTTTCTTGAGGGCAAAAGGTAAACCAGTGCCAAGGTAATGTACAGGGTAATTTAGATGCTTGATTAACTGTTACCAGGTAAGTCTGGGCTTTCTGCCATAAATCACAGAAAATGAGTGATGCCTGTTTTTTACAAGAATACTTTTAGTGTATAGGTTAAAAGTTTTATACTAGGGCTGATGTGTAAAAATTGGCAGTTTTAAACTTAGAATCTTTGCCTTGTTGACTACCCAGATTTGAAAACACTATATAGCTCTTTAATTGTAACTGATTTCTTTTCAGAAGTTAGGACCAACATTTTAGAAACATTTGGTTCAGTGTTTATATGCTTGATTAGAAATGTGTGTAAATGCTTCCAGCTATTTTGTTAGTGTTATCACCTACAGGTTTTATTTATTTATCTTTTTGTATGAAAGCAACAGTCTTACTAATTCTCCAAGCAGGTTCTAAAGTACATCATGGAAAATAATAAGTACTCTTGTGATAATAATGATGTGATGTTTAATGACTACATTTTTTAGTTGTAAAGATAAATTATTTTGACAAAATTCCCAGTCTTGTTCTTCTTGTTTAAGTGAAATTATTTAAAAAAATTTTACCATTGCATCTAATTATACATAGTAGTGGAATTAATTATTAAATAATCAAAGATGCACATAAATTAATTTGATGACTCCTCCTTTCTGATGCCATTTCTCTTCTCCTCTCCTCACATTTGAAGGCATGCTGCAGTGATTGAAGGGACATAACTCTTTATTGACAGAACAGTGCCTTTAATGGATTCTCATTAAGACTAGCATGATTTGAAAAATAATTGCTCAACAGGGAAATCTACAAACTATTAAATTTTCAATAAACTATCAGTAATAATAAACATTACTTTGTCCCAGAAATATTATGGGTAAATACATGACCCCCCGAAAATATTCATTTGCATTATGTCTACTTTTACACACTCATTCATCTTTGCTTATAAAATTATCAATTGTATGATTTTTCTGATAAAAACTAATGAGACAATCCTGTGTTTGCATTGGGCTTAAAAATTACAGAAATGTTTAACTTTTACTTTCTTTTTGCACAGTAATCCAATTTTATTACTCTGAAGAAATTCAGAACTGATTCTCCCAATTTTTTCAAAAATTACACATGTAAGATAATAAATTGTTAAAATATATATCACCAACCTATGACATTGTAATTTATGTGTTAAATATTCATGTTCAATTATTGCACTGCAATGGTGTTTTAAAAAGCTTATATTTGTTCTACTATGATTTTGTTAGAACACAAAATCAAAAAAAATGAGTGAGGCCTCCTTTCACATAGGCATTCACTGCTTTAATGTGAATTAAAATCATTGAAACACCATCAAAACTCTAAACTAAGATGGAATAAAACTGATATTTTAACAATGACACATAATCAAAACAAGATGCTATCTTTTACTTATACAATTTTCAAACAGGTATTTTATTACTGTAATATTCCTACCTATCAAAAATATTTGAGAATTATAAAAATATCTTAAAATGGGTTCAAAATTGTTGTAAATCTTTTTTTTTCAACTCTTACATAAATAGAGTTCATTTTTGAAATAAGACTTAAATATCCCAAAGAAGTCTTAGTATGAAGAAATTACATGGTGGGACTGCAAGGATTCTGTTACATCTCCACAGTGATAAGGACAGTACTCAAAGTACATAGATGGTAGATAGAAAGAGTATATTTGATTCTTCTTTAGGGTGGTTGCTTTTTAAAGACTCATGATATCACTATCATCTTAGATATGAATCATGTATAAAGACTCCTTGTTTTACAATTCAAATACATGCTTAATTCAACTGTTTTAAATATATTATGATAGCAGTAACAGTGCAGTAATAAGCATATTTTACCAAAACTATGACAAATATTATGTGAGAAAAACAAGTAAGGACATATTTGCATTGAAGAACATGCCAAAGCATTTTAGCAAAAGCAGAAATTAAATAATTTAGTGTTACAAATTTATTGAATTTATAAAATTATTTAATATTCCTTTACATTGCAATCATCCATTTTGGTAAAATTTATGAGTATCCATCATATACTTATGATTAGGGATGGAAACCTAGGGGTGGTGCAGGATAAGTGAAACTATTAAAAGCACAGCAAAACTAAAATCACACAGAAGTTATTTCAAGCACTTTAACATCTACCTTTAATTATACAGTGATATTTATTTTGAATATTAATTTAAATGCAGCATTTAAGAAAAGTTTAAATTATCACTCTGTTTTATTTATTGAATCCAGTTAACAATTAAGCATTTCTTGAAAATAAGATCTCCAGTGAGATGTCCAGTGATTTTTAAAAACTTATAAAATGTGTTTCTTTAATAAATATAGATTTTTGTGACCTTTACTTTCATATTGCAGTTAAACAGCTCAGTATTTCTCCAAAGTCAAAATAAGTGTATGAGGAGTAAAATCTGAAACCCAAAAGACAAACAAAATGTAACTAATCTCAGTCAATTAGACCTCAATTCTTTGACATGAAGACTTACAGTTTGAGGTAGAATTCACTAGATTTCTTTTAATAAAACTTCTGTTGCATACCCAATTATATGTAATCCAAGTGAGATTTGGGACAGAACTTGTACATAGAGTATCATATGAAGTTTGGTTCTGCTATTTCACCATCAGGACTCAGCAATTATACCCCTCCTATAGGTTTTTCTATTTTTTAAGGATTGCACAATTACTTAGTATTGCAATTTTTTCTGAATAATGTGATTTTTAAAAGATAATCCCAGTCAACCTCACATTTTTCCTGTTGTACGTAAAGCCTGCCTTCCTCATTAGTCTGGAAATGAGGATTCAGAGACAATTTAATAAACCATAGATGAATACAACTATAAGAGTCTATATACTTTTCATGATAGTGAGTTTTGAAGAAAAGTATGAGCAAGTTATTATGAACAGATGCAATAAATTAGATTGAATAAACTATGGTATTGCTGCAGTTTATCATATTTATTCCAATTTATGATAATAACAAATAGAAGCTTTTAAATAGTTGAGAGATCATGAAGACAAATAAAATATGGACAGCTATTTTCTCATTTAAATCAAATTTGACATGAATATAATTAAAATTACCAAGTAGAAATATATAAAATTTTAGTGAAGAAAATCTATTATGAAATATAGCATCTGCATTTCCATTCAGTTGTGATATCTGTAAAGAAATGTTAAGTGAAACTAGGTATAAGAATTTATATTCATCTGTTTTATCATGATCTTAAAGAATGGCAACAGCAAGTCAAGGAGATTGTGTGTATTCCAGTGGTGGAGTATGTGCTTACCATGTGCAAATTTTTGTATTCAATTACCAGCACCAAAAAATGATGTGCTGAGAATAGATTACTAATGTCAGCATATTTAGCTACTGAAAATTTGTAATTCAACCTCTTAAAAATTCACAATTCTTTACTCAAAATGATGCATCTATTAGGTCAAATGTTTTTGATATTTTTCTTTTATTAAATTTTAAAATCAGTTCTATGTAATTCTAAGTCTTCTGTGTTTAATTGACATGTAACTGTACACATTTGTGAGGTAGAGTGTTCTTTTGAAATATGTATGCAATGAGTAAGAATCAGAGCAGGAATATTGGAAGACTTCTTATTTCAAGCATAGATCACTTATTTGTGTTAGAAATGAGGTCTAAGTTGTTTTGGGTGGAAACCAGGTTATGTTTCTGTGTTGAGACAGAAAACATATTTATAATATGTAAATTTTTACTTTTATCCAGATGCAACATTTAGCCATAACCAAATATCACTTTGAGTATTCAAAGATACTTCAAGCAGTTTACTTGCTTGATACTTACTTCTTTTTTTATTGTAAACAAATGGGATACATGTTGTTTCTCTGTTTGTACATGGTGATACTTACTTCTTTTTCTGTTTTTATTTTCATATTTATACCTTTATTTTAAATGATTATTTTAATTGAATAATTTCATATTTCTATTTTTTAGCAGAAGATTTTTTCTTTCAATCCGAACTTGAAATCATTTTATAATATCATAAATTTTGTTTTGGATATTAATGACTATTGTTTTGGTTTTTATCTTTGTTGTGAAGGTCATGCTATTGCATTCAAAGCAGTGTAATTTTACATAGGAGCTTAGATAATCTCTCCTTTCTAATAGATTTCTACTCTGATGCATTCACTCATTTTCCTTTGTTCACTGTAACAATTGTGTTCCACTCCCTTCATTTGGCACTTTGTTGTTTTAAGAGTCATTTTTCTTGTTCTGAAACCAAAGTCCTTACTCTGAGGGTATCTCTTTTCTGATTAATCTCATGTTTGAGATCACTGTTTATTTCAGACTTTGAATCTTGTTGGGAAGAAATATTACTACTTTCTTTTAAGTTATATATATCAAAATTCTTCTTTTCCTGTGAACTAAAGCACCCATTTCTTGCTCTTTGGAAAGTAAGTCCTAGATGTCATTTTGATGTTTGACTTTCATCGCAATGATATGGGGCAGCAACCAGTCTGGCAGTGTATGATTTGACTTCTGTTTCCATTTTTTTGCATTTTTCTTTCATACTCCAGTGTAAAATTTTGACTTGTATTCTCCACTTTTGGAATATCAAACTGTTTCTTATGCTGGAATGCTGTTTTAGTAAGTGTTTCCTCAATCTATTTGTGTATCCTTCATAGGTCATTGCTCTTTTCTCCTCAAATTTCAGTAATATCAAGGCATTTCTTTTCTAGCTCTGATACTTTATTCTGTCTATTTCCAGTCCTATCATGGAGCTATCCTTCATCCAGTTATATTTATACCATAGCTTTCTCTCTCTCATATCACTACTAGAAACCTAAGTAAAATAAAGGATATATTTAGTTAACATATAACAAAATGACATATCAAAATTTCCTCTAAAATTAGACAATAACCTGTATATTTGTACAATAAAATGTTGCATTAAATAGGTATCACACTGGAGAAATATTAGGTGTAAACTTCAGAGCATATAGAGTCAATAATCCCCAAGAGTTCAAAGTTAATTCAAGAAAGTGGATCTATGAGAGGAAAAGAAAGTTAAAATTTAAAGAATATCAAAATTGAAAAAGTTCTAAATTACATTAGATACAAAGAATAGAATAAGTGATTACTATGTATGGATGTAAAAAAAATGTTTGCTCTCTGACATCTTATGTTTATGACCAGTCCATGGTAAGAGCCTCAGCTCTACATGTGCTTGAGCACACAGAATTTTCCAAAGTTTTTTCCCTGAAAATATTCTATGTTCTCTTCTTTAAAAATTTCATAACCAGTTATGAGAATTGCACACATTAATATATGAGAAAACTAGTAAGAATACTAAGTATATCTATATTCATCAATGAACACAATTGTGGAAAGTAGGATGAAGCCAAAACTATAGGCAAGTTGTAGGATTGTTTCTAAATCTTCCACCTCTTCTACTAGTGCTCATCCACCAAGCCAGTTATTTTTTTCCTGTGAATACATAAACACCACAGGATTGTGTTGCAAAATACTAAAGGTAATTAAGGTAAAATATGTAAACCTCTACTGCAAAAAAAAAATTCCTAAGTTTCTGCTCAATATAATCTATTTTTTTCTTAGTAAAGTTTGAAACATAAGTGTGAAATATGAAAATAAACTGACCTAATTTATTAGAAAAAATACCAGTACATTATTTCTAAGTACATTCTACAGTGCATCATTGTTTCCAAAAGTGTTCTGTATAAATCAGAAGATTGTTTGCTGCAAAGGATTTTTCTTCTCAAAAATAAGGTAATGATGTTCAAATCCAGGGTCTCTGCCGGCCACACTTCTCCTTGTTACTTAACAATGGGAGTAATATGCACATCACTACATCAACACACCAAGGAAGTGATTTCACTTCTTCAAACTAGAATATCTATTGTTAGAATCAAGAGTTTTGAGATATTGAAAAGCCATCAATTATCATGAAAAACATTAAAAACCTTTTCTCTGAATGAGGCCACTGTGAAAGCCACCAGTGAACTGTTGCAGATAAATGGAGTGGAATTAAAAACATTAGTTAATCCAATGGGACAAAACCACCCACATTCCTTAAATATGCAACTTATGCTTATAATACCTATATGGATTTAAAATCCTCTATAATTCTCCATGATGGAAATAGTTAATGTTTAAACACACACACACACACACACACACACACACACACACTTGAAAACAACAGGGGAAAACAACTCAGGAATTATTTCCGATTTTGCCATGTATATATTTTTCTGTTTGCAAATACTTTTGCTAGCACTCCATCTTATAAATTCTTGCAATCTACTACCAAGGACCTGTAGGTGTCACTTAGTGGTGATGAAATCTGGAGATTCTTTTTAGTAAAGTTTTGACCTTATCTCAACAGGATGTAGAAAGTCAAAAATTTTAATAAGGAGTGGTATCTTCAAAATAAATAACCATTGAAAATGAGAAGATTATTAAAGCACATAAATCTTTATCACACATTAATTACTCTGATTTCAGCTGAAAAAATTACAGAAAAAATCCTCAAGGAGTAAAAATATTTCTTAAATATAGGCAGAGTTGCAATTGTGAAATAGAATTAAAAAAATATTTGTTCTAATACACCACACTTGTCAGTAGAATGCACTTATACATTTTGATATATCATATGTAAATAGAATGCAAACTCTGTAAACTTTCATTTTTTTCTGATTATACATATTGTAGGATTACATCTGTCATGAAGGCATATGTATACATGAGGTGATAATTAAATATTTAACTAGTTTCAAATCTATTTACTCTGTATCTTAACATAAAAAGCCTCAAATTGATATTTATATCAATGAATAAATCTAACATTTTAATTAACAAAACAAATGATGAACATCTGCCAGATGCCAAAATATGCAATAATTCATTTTACCACAAATGTCATCATTTAATTTTAGGGTGAGCTAATATTTTTTTTAAACCTAAATAATAATCTAACACCCACTTTCCAATGCTGTGGGGAAAAGTGCATTGTATACACAATGGGGATACTGAAAGTTTTTAATGCCTGCTATTGTTAGAGATGTCTGAAGTTTGTGGAATTATGCAATAACAGATTTTAAGTTGGTGAAATTGCCAAATAGCATATTTCTCAGATTATATCCCCATCATGAATTGAAACATGGCTGCATATAGTATATTAAAGGGATATTATAAATAAGTTCATTGAAGTAAAATACAAATTCAAAACTTTACTGAAAGCTCATTTACCAGATTAAATGTATTTCTTGTAGTATTTTATTCTTCATAAAATTTTGTAACAGATATTTCAAGTTTCTTTTTCACTCCTTTATTGAATTCATTTTCTTTTTCTTTTAATTGGTCCTTATTTTGTTCAAATAATAGACAGTCATTTCTTCTTTTTTTAAGGCTCATTTGTAACAAAATATGCTTATCTTTAAATTTACTTTTCCAGATAAAAATGACTTTATTGAACTTTTTTTCTGTTTACTTTTTCACTATTTATTTATTTTTTTGTTGTTGTTTTAAACAAATGGGATACATGTTGTTTCTCCGGTTGTACGTAAAGTAAAGGCATATCATTTGTGTAATCATACATTTACATAGGGTAATGGTGTTTGATTCATTCTGTTATTTTTTCCTCCCCACCCACCCCACTTTATTGAACTTTTTATGTTACTTTTATGGTAGCACTTTCAACTTACCTTGTTCAGCATTATGTATTTTACAAAAAACTGAAAATCCCCTTTGTAACAAGAGAGAACCTAATATTTAATCCAATAATTAAGAATACAGATTTTTTTCAACAAGGAAGAAAATTTATTTATAAACTAGTGTTCATTTGAATAAAATAATCTCTAACCACTTTCCAGGTCATGTCTAAATGGAAGCTAGTCTTAAATCTACCTGAGGGTCTAGCTCAGCACTAGCATATCTACTTAGTTGAACTAACCCCTGGGTTTGATCCCAAACATCAGAAGACAAACTATAAATCTTTAAAAACATGTTTATGGACAGTGAAAAGTACTCATTTTATTATATTTGAGATAAATTTAAATTAACATAAGCTTTCTTGAGAGCAATTTAGAATCTTGATCAAATATCTTTTTTAAAAGTTTCTCAAATCAAATAATTCTACATTGAAAATATATTCAGAAGAAAGTTTAGACAGTAATTTTTCTAAATGGCATTCCTTAAAACATTGATTGCAGTATAAAAAGAAAAAAATATAAATTAAAAAATGCAAATTACTACTTATATTAATATATTCATAGTCAGGTGTGGTGGCACAGACCTCTAATTTCAGCAACAAGGGAAGCTGAGGCAAGAGTATCTCAAGTTCATAGCCAACTCTGCAAATTAGCAAGACCCTAAGCAACTTAGTGTCTCAAACAAAAATTATATAAATTAATAAATTTCTGTAAGATAGGAATATGTAGAGTTATTTTACTGTGATTGGGAAGAATATGCATTTAATATTTAGAAGAAATGATGATTAACAGTGTGTTATCTTATTCATTAGAATTTTACATTTTTTATGAGTGAAACATTTTCTCTCTTTCAAAATGGCAAAACATAAGTCAGCGGTTACAAATGTTTCCCCAAGAACAAGTACTGTAAAGGAAAGAGTTATATTCCTTTTTTTACTCCAGCTTATCATACCTCAAATTTTGGAGTTCCTATTTTAATACTACATTTTTCTGTGTAATATTTGAGAACACTATTTTTACTTCCAAATACTCCTTTTTTAGTTCACAAAGTTCATTTTCCAGTTTTGTCATTATATGTACAAGTCATGAATACTGTGAGCAGTGAATATTTTTTAAGTTTTGCTATGTGAAATGAAGAATCTGAATTCAGATGTGTCAGTAGAGTAACAGAATCTGTATTAGGAAGGAAACAAAAAAGAAATAATATGTGAATAATTTACATATACAATGGACTCTATATATTCAAAAGCTTTACTCATATACTGAAAAAATGTAGAGTACCTAAAGCATGTGTGTACTATGTTCTACAGATCAAAGAGAGGATATAAGACCCCTTCTCTTGTTCAGCTTGAAGTCTTGTGAATGTGCTCCATTGTGCACAATAAATTTTGTCTTCTTTAGGTAATAATTCTGATTACTGAAAACTTAAAATATTCACTTGGTGGGAAAAGAGGTTGTCAGCAAGTTCAATGCAAAGAAATACCTCAAAGATTCATCCACAATCCTTGTCAATATAAATGGACCAATTCTCAGACACAAAATTTAAAAATACATAAAAACAGAATTTCACATTGTTCACTATTTTCTATCTCATAAAAATAACCTTTAAGCAACTCCTGTTCATCATTAATGGTTTCCAAAGTGAGTAAAAATTTTTACACTTTTATTGTGACTCCACTGTTTCTTAGCTGAAAAGTTTTATCCAATAATTTGACTAATTTCTTTACTACTCTAAAGACTCAGTGTGCTTCTTACACCTTTACTTGATTTGAGCTCTATTTCTCTCAATAAATTTGTTTCTCTACTCAAGCCGATATTAACACCTTATAAGTTTTTCTGCTGTATCCCTATGATTTAAGCTGTACATTGTTTCTTTTTTAATTAATTAATTAATTAATTAATTTTGATTCATTGTACACAAATGGGTTATAATTGTTGTTTCTCTCATTGGACACAAAGTAGAGTAATACTGTTTGTGTAAACATGCATGTACATAGGGCAATAATATTTGTCTCATTCTGTTATTTCTTATTTCCCCCATACTCTACCCACCACTATTTTACCTCTATACAATCCATCCTTCCTCCATTATGTCCTCCCTGCCACCCTCATAGTGTATCATCTTCTGCTTATCAGAGAAATCATTCTACCTTTGTTTTTTGGGGATTGGTTTATCTCACTTAGCATGATATTCTCCAAATGCATCCATTTACCAGGAAATGGCATAATTTTATTTTTCTTTATGACTGAGTAATATTTCATTATGTATATATACTAGAGCTTATTTATCCATTCATCTCTTTAAGTCCATCTAGGTTGGTTCCACAAGTTAGCTATTGTGAATTTAACAGCTATGAACATTTATGTGGCTGCACCACTGTAGTATGCTGATTTTAAGTCCTTTAGGTATAGGTGAAAGAGTGGGAGAGCTGGGTCAATTGCTGGTTCCATTCCAAGTTTTATAATAAATCTTCACACTGCTTTCCAGAGTGGTGGCACTAATTTGCAACCCCAACAATGTATGAGTATACCTTTTTCCCCACATTCTCACCAACACATAATGGTGCTTGTATTCTTGAAAATAGTCATTCTGATTGGCATCAAATGGAATCCTACAATAGTTTTGATTTGCATTTCTCTTATACTAGAGATGTTGAACATGTTTTTATATATATGTTGATTGCTTGTAGATCCTCTTCTGTGAAGTGTCTGATTATTTCCTTAGACCATTTATTGATTGGGATATTTGTATTTTTGGTGTAAAGTTTTTTGAGTTCTTTATAGATTCTGGAGAATAGTGTTCTTTCTGAAGTATGTGTGGCAAAGATTATCTCCCACTCTGTAGGTTCTCTCTTCACATTGTTGATAGTTTCCTTTGCTGAGAAGTTTTCTAGTTTGAATGTACCCATTTATTGATTCCTGGTTTTATTTCTTGTCCTTTGGGAGTTATGTTAAGAAACTCTGGTCCTAAGTCGAAATGATGAAGATTTGGGCCTACATTTCCCTCTAGAAGATGCAAGGTCTTGGGTCTGATTCTGAGATCCATAATCCATTTTCAGTTGAGTTTTGTGCAGGGTGAGAGATAGGAGTTGATTTTCATTTTGCTGCATATTGATTTCCGGTTTTCCCAGCACCATTTGTTGAACAGGCTCTATTTTCTCCATTTTATGTTTTTGGCACTTTTGTGTAGTAAGAGAAAACCGTATTAATGTGGATTTGTCTCTGTTACCTCTATCCTGTACCATTTATCTACCTCTCTATTTTGGTGCCAAAATCATGCCATTTTTGTACTATTTTTCTGCAGTATAGTTGAAGGTTTGGTATTGGGATACCCCGTGCTTCACTCTTGCTGATTCACTCTTCCAGTTAAGGACTGTTTTAGCTATTCTAGGTCTTTTATTATTCCAAGTGAACTTCATGATTGCTTACTCTGTTTATACTAGGTACATCATTGGGATTTTAATTGGAATCGCATTGAATTTGTGTAGTACTTTTTGTAGTGTGTCCATTTTGTCAATATTACTTCTGCCTACCCAAGAACATGGGAGATCTTTCCATCTTCTAAGATTTTCTTTAATTTCTTTCTTTAGTGTTCTGTAGTTTTCATTGTAGAGGTCTTTCACCTCTTGTTAGATTGATTTCCAAGTATTTTATTTTTTTGAAGCTATCATAAATGGGAAAATTTTCCTAATTTCTCTTTCAGAGGATTCATCATTATGAATAAAAATGCATTAGGTTTTTGAGCATTGACTTTATATCCTGCTACTTTACTGAATTCATTTATGTGTTCTAGAATTTTCCATTGGAAATTTTTGGATCCTTTAAATATAGAATCATGTCATTGTCAAATAGGGATATTTTGGATTCTTCTTTTTCCATGTGCAATCCTTTAATTTCTTTGGTCTGTCTAATTGCTTTGGCTAGAGTTTCAAGGATGATGTTGAATAGAAGTGGTTAAAGAGGTCATACCTACCTTTTTCCATATTTTAGGGGGAAGGCTTTCAGTCTTTTTCTCCTTGTAGAATAATATTGACTGTGGGCTTAGCATGTATATCCTTTACAATATTGAGGAATGTTCCTACTATCCCTATTTTTTCTAATGTTTTGAGCATGAAGGGATGCTGTATTTTATCAAATACTTTTTCTGCATCTATTGAAATAATCATGTAATTCTTAACATTAAGTCTGTTGATGTGGTGAAATACATTTAATAATTTTAAGATGTTGAACCAATCTTGCATCCCTGGGATGAAACCCACTTGATCATAGTGCACTATTTTTAAAATATGTTATTGTATGCGATTTGCTAAAATTTTGTTAAGAATTATTGCATCTATGTTCATTAGGGATATTGGTCTGAATTTTTCATTCCTTAAAGTTTCTTTGTCTGAATTTAGTATCAGGGTGAAATTAGCTACATAGGATGAGTTGGGAAGGGTCCCCTTTTAGATTTTATGGAACAGTATTAGGAGTACTGGAATGAGCTCTTCCTAAAGTCTTATAGAACCTGACTCATAATGCATCTGGTTCTAAACTTTTTTTTTTGGTAGACTTTTGATGACTTCTTCCATTTCATAGTTTGAAATTGATCTATTTAAATTGTGTGAGTCATCCTAATTCAGTTTGGGTGGATCATATGTCTCAGGAAACATGCTGATGTCTTTGAGATTTTCTATTTTTTGCGGTATATATTTTCAAAATAGCTTTTAATTACTTTGTATTTCATTAGTGTCTGTCTTGATATTTCCTCTTTCAGCCCAAACTTGAGTAATTTGATTTTTCTCTCTCCTTCTGTGTTAGTGTGAATAAGGGTTTATCAATTTTGTTTATTTTTTCAAAGAAGCAATTTTTTATTTTGTCAATTTTTAATTGTTTCTTTTGTTTCAATTCCACTGATTTGACTTCTGATATAAACACTTCTCTGTCTTCTACTACTTTTGGTTTTGAAGTGTTTTTTTTTCTAGGACTTTGAACTGTAATGTTAATTCATTTATTTTTTTTTCTTTTTCTTCTATTTTTGAATGCACTCCATTGAATGAATTTTCCTCTTATTACTGCTTTTATAGTGTCCCAGAGATTTTGATTTGTTGTGTCTTTGTTCTCATTAGCCTCTAAGATTTTTGTATTTGCCCCCAATGTCTTTTGTTATCCATGCAACAATCAGTAGTGTTTTATTTAATCTCCAGGTATTAGAGAAGTTTCTGTTTTTATTTTGTCATTGATTTCTAATTTTATTCTATTATGATCTAATAGAATACAAGGTCATATATCTATATTTTTGTATTTGCTACAAGTAACTTTGTGCAATAACACATGGTCTAATTTACAGAAGGATTCATGTACTGCTCTGAAGAAAGTGTACTTACTCATTGATGGAATACTCTGTTTCTTAAGTCTAAATTATCAATTATGTTATTGAGATCTATGGTTTCTTTGTTGAATTTTTGTTTGTATTATCTGTCCAGTGATAAGCATGACATGTTAAATCACCTAGTATTATTGTGTTGTGGTCCATTTTGTTCCTGTATTTGAGAAATATTTGTTTGATGAGCATGAATGAATCATTGTTTGGAGCATAAATATTTATGATTGTTATGACTTGCTGATTTATACTTCCCTTAAGTAGTATGAAATATCCTTCTTTGTCCCCTCTAACTAATTTTCACTTGAAGTCTGTTTTATCTAATACGAGGATGGATACTCCTTGCTTTTTTACTTAGTCAATATGCATGGTATGCTTTTTCCCATGCTTTAATCTTCAGTTTGTGGGTATCTTTTTCTTTGAGATGAGTCTCTTGAAGGCAGAAATTTTGGGGGGTCTTTCTTTTTAATCCAATCTGCTGGTCTATTTCTTTTGATTGATGAGTTCAGGACATTAACATTCAGGGTTATTATTGAGATATAATTTTGTATTTCCTCTCATTTTGGCTTATTCTTGGCCTTTAACTTGATTTGGTTTCACCTTTTTTTAGCTATTCCTTTAGAGTAGTTCCTCTGTATGTTGACTTACAATGTTGATTCATATTTTTCCCTCATGTTATATTTTGCTGAGAATGGTCTGTAGTGCAGGCTTTATATTTGCAAATACTTTTAGCTTTTGTTTGTCATGGAAGAATTTTATTTCATCTTCAAATCTGAAGGTAAATTTTGCTAGGTATAAGATTCTTGGATGGTATTCAATTTCTTTCAGAGCTTGTAAAATGCTGTTCCAGGCCCTTCTAGCTTTAGGGTCTGTGTGGAAAAATCTGCTTATGTGTGTATTGGATTCCCCCTGAATTTAACCTGATTTTTTTCTCTCATAGCCATTAAAATTCTATCTTTATTTTGTGTGTTAGGTATTTTCATCAAAATATGCCTTGGTGTGGATCTGTTGTAATTTTGTTCATTTGGTGTATTTGATTTTCCATTTCATTTTTCAGATTTGGGAAATTTTCTGATATCATTTCATTGAATAGATTGTTCATTCCTTTGGTTTGTTTCTCTGTGCCTTCCTCAATCCCAATAATTCTTATATTTGGTCTTTTCATGGTATCCAAAATTCTTGGTAGGTCTGTTCATGGTTTATTACTATCCTCTCTGTTTGGTCAACTTTGTTTTCAAGATTAAATATTTTGTCTTCAGTGGCTGGTTATGACTTCCACTGAGTTTTTAATTTGGTTAACTTTTTTCTTCATTTCAAAGATTTCTGTTTTTTTGTTGTTGTTGTTGTTTGTTTTTCAGAATCTCCACCCTTTTTGTAATGATATTTTGTTTCTTGCATTTGCTCTTTCAACTGTTAATTTTTGTGGTCATGCAATGCCTGCATTTGCTCTCTTATCTCATTGTTTTCTTCTCTGATCATTTCAGTTATGTACATTCTGAACTCCTTTCCTTACATTTCTTCTGCCATGCTGTCACTATATTTTAGTGATAGATCATCTAGATTTTTTGGGACACTTTCTTCCTGTTTTTCTCATGTTGTTCTTTATCTTCCCCTCTAGGGGTGCAAATTTGAGGTAATAAAGCTTCCCCCTTATAGACTTATACTGTCCCTGCAGGCTTCCAATACCTCACCTTGAAGTGAGAGATCATTATTAGCAGCACACCACCATACAAACAACATGCTCCCTTGACTCCAATAGTTTCTTTTAAGACATTAACCATATTGTCTTAATTTCATAATCAGAGATTATGAGTTATATTATTATCTACAGCTTAGCCAATAGGTTTGTAATAAGGATGATGATTTCTAATGGTGGACAAGGAGAATTGGGAGGACTGTATTATATAATGTTAATGAGATGAGAAATGTTTCTATAGGGCTACTATGTCATAGAAGTAGTGAAAGCAGAATTAAAATAAATTGGTGGTTAGCATGTGAAGAGGGAAAAAGAATGTCCAAGAAGACAGATAGATATGAGTAAAATAGATTGAATGAGAAAAATATTAATAAAGAAAAGTAGGGATAATAGTAGATATAATAGGAACAACTGTAATATTGTTATTAATAAAAAAATCTACAATAAAACTATACAGTACTGTTCAAACCTCTTAGTCTTCAGTAGCCTGATGTCTGGGAGAAACTTGATAATGCTGTGACCTAAGGTGTGTGCTGCCTCTCTAGGTATGGTGGCCTCCAGGTGGGGTATAATCCCTTTTAGTGGGTGGAGGAGCCTTCACGTGTTGACAGATGATAACCACAACACAGGTGCTAGAATATGGGCGGGGGTCCTGCTGGCTTGTTCTGCTTTTCTGGAATGGGTGTCCTAGTTGTAGCCATCTTGTACAGTGGTGCTGGGATGGACCTATTTCTCTGATTTAGGCATCTCTGGCATGCAACTCTCTGGGTCTCTGGACCTGCCCCTCAGCATGGAAGTTTCAGGTAGTGGTGCTGGGATGGGACTGTCTCTGGGTGGGTCTCTGTGGAGCAAAATTCTCACCCAGTAGCACTGGACTGGGCCTGGATCTCTGGGCTTTGCCTTCCAAGCATAGAAGTCTCCCACAGCAGTGCTTTGCTGGACGCAGATCTCTTTATATTGTTTCTTTACTTGAAAATCCATTTTACTTGTGAAGGAGAGGGGATCTTTTAAATAATCTCTGTAATATTAGTGTTTATTTATTTGATTCATTATTTTTGAGTTATTGGTAAGAGCTAATGTAAATAATGGTGTCAGAGATAATGTGTAGTAGTATTGCCTGAAGAGAGAAATAAAAACTGAGGTTAACAGTCAGTGGGAAAAAATGATAAGAGTTTGAAAAGTCTTAGCAATTGGGAAAGTTTACTATTAAATTGGGTCTTTATTTTTCTAAATATTTATGTATCTGTGAAGAGTAATGCCAGAAAAAGTGTACAGTGTGGAAAGGGATAAAGATAAGCAGAAAGAAATTTTGTATAAAATATTTACAGATAATTTTAAAATGCTTTGACATTCTTGTTCTAAAGAGTGCTTCATGTCATAATTGAATTGGAAGTAAATCACCTAGAATCTGGGAAGATAGATGTGAGGGCATAAGCATGCATCAGTGCAAAATAAAGATGGTACAGGCCTAAACTAAGGGAATGTTTGCAGGACATTTGGGATACAAAATTTTCAATAATCCAATGAAAAATCAAGTTTTATTTAATGAGTTAAAAACCAATTTGGGGTTGCTGGAAAATGAGACTCTACTCATTAGTGTACCAACAAAAGGAGTTAAGTAACATGGGAAATTAAGCACCTGAGCTGTTTAAGTTGCTTATTGTATATTTTTTTCTTTAAATATCTTCCTATTTTGAGTGAAATAATTTAAATATATTCACTGAACAAAATAAATAAAAAAAAATTTACAGGATCCTCAACTTTGAAGAGAAGGCTGGCAGCCAATCTCAGTGGAAGAGCAACTGCTCATCTTGTAAAAAGACCTGGTTTCAATCTTTCCCTCCATTGAAAAAAGAAGAACACTGTTACCTAAAGTATAAGATATGTTCATAGTAATTACTCAATAGTTTGGGTCTTATAATAGAAATAAGCTAAATTATTCTAAGTGATATCTTCTCTATATATCAAAATGAACCTCACCTTCTGCCTGTAGTAAAATTTGTAACTCAGTCTTTTACAAAACTGGGAATATAATTTTCCCCACTGTGTATCTATACAGTAATAATTTTTAAACTTTATTAATTTAAAAAAGTACAGTCTGATAATTTACCTTTGAGAATTCATAAATAGTGAAGGGATTACACTGGAGAATTTAAGCAAAAGAAATTCTGAGAAATAGTTTATATTTAAAAAATCATTTTCTTATTCAGGAATATATTATTTAAGAAAACATGAATACCGATATTGACATTGGTCTTTTGGAAGATAAATACTCTCATTAAATTGGGAAAAAAATTGGAGTAGGAAAACTGCAAGGATTTCCAATATTTTTAGTCAAATTTCCAGAGAAATTGTACATCAAAATTTACCTGATTTGAGTTCCATTATTTCCTTCTTCAGTTTTGATTTATATGGAAGAGCATATCCAATTATGATGGTAGGCTTCATGTGCTTGGAGATAAGATATTACATAAATAGTGTGTATTTAATCCAGTACCCAGTTAATAATATAAAATAATCATAGAAGAACAATAACCTTGCAGAAATCATGATAGTCCTGAGATACTGAATAGGAAAGGAAATATTGAATAAAATCTGAATATATAAAAAATCTTCATCTTTCTACTCAATAAATATGGAGATGAGTCCCAGTGGTTATGTATAATACAGATGATTTTACCTTTAGGGTTTCTGTGTTTGCTAAGAACTTTTTGTTGAATAGTCTCATGTATAAAATGTGGTAAATATATATTGGGAATATAGGTTTTGTAAAACTTGCAGTTATGTTTCAAATGTTAATGTCTATGACCATAAACACATAGCAAAGGGTATATATAACAATGGAAAGATGAAGAATGCTGGAGAGCACAGAGATCTCTATTCAGAGGAGCAAAAAATAAATATAAAAAGTTCAATATGAAAGCTGAAGTAAAAATGTAGTCACATATATCTTCCATAAAACATATCAGAATTATTTAATCCATTTTATTACAAGCACAGAATCTCTCTTTATTTGTCTGACTATTTAGTTAGTCCAAATTTGTGAGGAGGTTTCAAAGGAAGGTATACTTAATTTCTCAACAGAATTTTTTGAATTAATTAACTCAGAAATATGCTTTCAGATTAACAGCCAATACACATGTGCTTGTTTTTCATTCCCACGTGGGAAACTGGTGCATCTTTTTTCCTTTATCCTAAGGTATAGCCAACATCAAATATCTCTTTCAACTCTTTTGCAAAGATACACACCCCACATAAGAAAAAATGTATGATAAGGCATAAAGAATGGAGATATGGGAATCTAAAGGAAAAAGGGACCTGAAGGCTCACAGAATTATCAGACATGAATAAACTTTTGTATTTCAGTCATTGGTACATGCACCAATGGTAACAGTCCTGTTATTAAAAATATATACTTCATAAAAACTTTGAGTTGAAAATTAAGTCTGGTGTGGCATATCTTGATAATTTATGAAGTTTTTAATAAAAGGGATGACTGATCAAAACTTAGGTATATATAGATGAGAATTTTGTTGAGTAATAGAGTGAATTAATGTGATTCCAAAGAATTTGGTTGTATTTCAAAGCACCAATTTAAAAAATGGTGGTGAGACTTCCCTTCCTTGAGGTAGCCCTGGAGAATGGGGACAGCACAGAGTCACTGGGGGAGACTTCCCTTCTGGGAAAGTAGGCCCAGAGAACTGGGACCAGACCAGTCAGACCCCAGCCAAAAGTCTAGTGCCCCTGCAGCTGACCATCTCTCAACACATGGAGGTGCCTTTGCCCACTAGAAGGAAATATATGCCACCGGGAGTCCACCATCCCTATAGGGGCAGCAAACTTTTTGTGTCACAGCATTATCAAGGAGAGGGGAAGGTACATGAGCAATATGAGAAAACAAGGGAAGAAAATGTCCCAAACAAACCTAAATGCTACATCAATAAAATCCAATGACAGCATGGCAGAGGATATGTCCAAAACAAAGTTCATAATGTAAATAGTTAAAATGATCAGAGAAGCAAAAAATGAGAAAAGGGAGCAAAAGCAGGCATTGATTCAACAGTTAAAAGAGCAAATACAGGAAGCAAAGGATCATTTCAATAGAGAGAGATTCAGAAAAAAATGAACACAAATTCTTGAAATGAAGGAAACAGTAAACCAAATTAAAAATTTCATAGAAAACATAATAAGTAGGATAGAACACCTGGAAAATAAAACCTCGAACATTGAAGATAAAATATTTAATCTTAAAACAAAGATGAACAAACAGAGAAGATGGTAAAAAATCATGAACAGATTCTCCAAGATTTATGGAATATTATGAAAGGACCAAACTTAAGAATTGTTGGGATTGAGGAAAACACAGAGAGATAAACCAAAAGAATGAACAATCTATTCAATGAAATTATATCAGAAAAATGTCCCAAATCTGAAGAATGAAATGGAAAATCAAATACAAGAGGTTTATAGAACACCAAATGTACAAAATTACAACAGACACACACCAAAGCACATTAAAATGAAAATACCTAACAGACAAAATAAAGACAGAATTTTAAAGACTGCAAGAGAAATAAAATCAAAATACATTCAGGGAGAAACCAATACAGACATCATAAAATTTATCAACACCAACACTAAAAGCTAGAAGGGCCTGGAACAGTATTTTTCAAGCTCTGAAAGAAAATTTGATGCCAATCAAGAATCTGATATCCAGTAAAACTTACCTTCAGATTTGAAAGCAAAATAAAATCCTTCCATGATAAACAGAAGCTAAAAGAATTTACAAATAGAAAGGTGGCAGTACAGAATATTATCAGCAAAATATTTCATGGGGAAGAAATGGAAAACAATGATGTTAATCAGCAAAGGGAGGAACTACTCTAAAAAATAGCCAATTAAAGGAGAAACCAAGTCAATGTAAAAAACAAAAATAAGCTAAATGACCAGTAATACAAATCATATCTCAATAATAACCCTGAATATTAATGGCCTGAACTCTTGAATCAAAAGATACAGTCTGGCAGATTGGATTAAAAAGAAAGATCCAATAATATGCTGCCTGCAAGAGACTCATCTCATAGAAAAAGATACCCACAGACTAAAGTTGAAAGGATGGAAAAAAACATACCATGCACACAAACTCATCAAAAAAGCCGGGGTATCCAAACTCATATCAGATAAATTGGATTTCAAGCCAAAGTTAGTCAAAACAGATAAAGAAGGACATTTCATACTGCTTAAGGGATGCATAATTTGGCAAGACATAGCAATCATAAATATTTATGCCCCAACAATGGTTCATCCATTTATATCAAACAAATTCTTCTCAATTCCAGGAAACAAATCGACCACAACACAATAATACTAGGTGAATTTAACACACCTCTCTCACCAATGGGCAGATCTTAAAAACAAAAATTCAACAAACAAACCATAGATCTCAATATCAAAATTGATAATTTAGACTTAGCAGACATATAAAGAATATTCCATTCAACAATGAACGAATACACTTTCTTCTCATCAGTACATGGATCCTTCTCTAAAATAGACTATTTGTTTGTCACAAAGCTATTCTTAGCAAATATAAAAAGATAGAGGTATGACCTTGTATTCTATAATATCATGATGCAATGAAATTTGTAATCAATAACAAAAAAAACAAAAAATATTCCAAAACATGGAGATTAAATTATGCACTATTGAATGATAAATTAATAACAGAAGATATCAGGGCAAAATAAACAAAAGGATCAGACCATATGAGTAGTGGAGAAATGAAATAAAGTGTGTATAAAGTAGAACAAATACTTCATGGTTTTGGCAATTTTCTCAGTGTCATAATAGAGTAGACATTGTCTTTAAGACAAGAGTTTCCTGTGTTTTGCAGACTGAACTTAACATAATGTATTCAAGCAAAATCTGTTTTCTCAGTCTCAAAATCATTTGAGACTAGAGTATAGCTTTCCTGTAAATATTTAATATTTTGGGGAAAGTAAAAATACTAACAAAGAGGTATAATAATACAGTTGGGAATCTGCAACCCCAATTAGAATGGCAATTATCAAGAATACAAGCAACAATAGTTGTTGGCGAGGATGTGGGGAAAAAGGTGCACTCATACATTGCTGGTGAGGATGCAAATTAGTGCAGTCACTCTGGAAAGCAGAGTGGGGGTTCCTTAGAAAACTTGGATTAGAACTACCATTTGATCCAGTTATCCCACTCCTTGGCCTATACACAAAGATCTTAAAATCAGCATACTACAGTGATGCAGCCACATCAATGTTCATAGCTGCTCAATTCACAATAGCCAGATTGTGGAACCAACATAGATGCCCTTCAATTGATAAATGGATAAAGAAACTTTGGTATATATATACCCAATGGAATATTACTTAGTCATAAAGAAAAATAAAATTATTGCATTTGTAGGCAAATGGATGAAAATGGAGAATATCATGCTAAGTGAGATAAGCCAATCTCAAAAAAACAAAGGATGAATGACCTTGCTGATATGCCAATGAAGACACATAATAGGGGGTGGGAGGGGGGCAAGAATGGAGGAATGTATAGAGGGAAAAGAGGGGTGGGAGGAGTGGGTGGAAGGAAAAATAACAGAATGAATCAAACACCATTACCCTTTGTAAATGTATGATTTCACAAATGGTATGCCTCTAATTCATACAGAAACAGAGAAACAAGATGTATCCCATTTGTTTACAATAAAATAAGAAATATCTAAGTAACAAATCATATTTGAATTTTTTAAAAATAATTTTTGTTAAAAATTTAATATATTGATGCAAACATAAGCACTTAAATATTGGACTAAATTCTCTCAACGTATTGTGATAGTCAGAGCAATACAAAAAGGACCAAGGCAACACTCAACAAATACATCATTGAATGAGTGAACGACTGGTGTTTACATTCATTCTTTAACTCTGTCACAGAAATCAGTCTTTGTCTTATGATTGAGCTTCATTTCTGAGTCCAGGGTTAAATGTGAAAGCAGGATTGCAAAAGTAAGTTGGCAATGCTAATTTAAAATAATTCTGGGGGGATCCAAGATGGCAGACTAGAGGGAGGCTGCATTCCTTGTCACTTAGTAACTCCGGTTTCAAGCAGAGGATATCTGTTTCTTGGTGAGGCAGCTTTTGCTACTTATTGATTCCCTGGTGATTATCCCATTTGTCTGCTGTGATGACCTGCAGTCTGCCAGCATATCAACACCTTTTCTGAGTGCAGATTGCTCACTGTCAGGTGCCTATTATCTGCCATTTGCCTGCCTCTGGTCGGTCCATTGCCTGTCTTACACCTATCTATCACCCAACACACTAGGTTCACCTCCCAAACGTCTGACAACAGTCAGCAAACTGATCGCTGACTGCCAGTGGAGCACCAGCTGCCTGCTGTTGCCTGGAAGTTCTCTGTCACAGAACCTGCAGGTTTGATTGCCACCATTTTGAGACAGCAGCCAAGCCCCCTAGGACCCCTGGCCAGACTGACTGAGCCCCATCTCCAGGATCCCTCAGTCCAACCAATCACTCCCTGCCTCTGGGGTCCTCACATCGACTGACTGCTCCCTGCTTCCAGGACCCCCAGAACAACTGAATGTGCCCTACCAGAGGGACCCCAGACCGACTGATTGCACCCGGCCTCCAGGATCCCACAACCAAACCAAACACACCTGACCTCCAGGACCCCTGCCTGACCAACTGCATCCTGCCTCCAGGACCTCCAGCTGACCATGTCCACACCCTAAGATGCAGCTCCCCATTTGCCAACACATTTTGAAGCCAGAGCGACCACCTTGGATAACCCTGGAAGCTGTAGCTCCGATCTTTAGGGGGGCAAATCCCATTCTGAATGCATACAGGTGGCTGAAGCTCATTGTCAAGTACCTCTCATGCATCAGGCTACTGAACACTGGGAGGTTTCATTACTATATGAATATTATACTGCAGATTTTTTTCTCCCTATAGAAAAAATTTAAGTTTTTATTTCTTTACTATTCTTGATCTCTTTTCCTGTTGTTTACCTGTTCCCTCAGAGTCTCTTTCTCCCTTTTTTGCATGCTAACATCCAATTTCTTTTGAGTACACTCTCATCCTTTCTATTATCTAGAACTTCTGTATAATCTTTTCTTATCCCATTATCAGCCACATTCTACATCCCTCTGCATCATCTTTGTCCTCCATTAGAAACTGCAGACCTTATTGCAAATTTGTTTGTTTTATTGAAGATAATATTTGAACTCATTCTGTTTATTTTGACAATTTTGTTATTGATCTCAAAGGGGCTATTTGGTCTAGGATTGCACAGTGTCTGAATTGGGCACTGCTAATCATGATCTTTACTTAAAGAGTTTTGGAAACATGTAGGGCCATTATAAGCCTATAGGGGGAAATCTGCTATACAACAGATCTGCACTGCTAGAGGGGAAGATACATGAACAACATAGAAAAACAAGGGAAGAAAATGATCCAAACAAATCTGGATTCTATATTAATAGAATCCAATGACAGTATGTTAGGAGAAAGGTCAGAAAAGGACTTCAGATTATACATGATTAAGATGATTCATGAAGCAAAGGATGAGATAAGAGAGCAAATGCAGGCAATGAATGATAATACCAATAAGCTGAAAGAGCACCTGCAGGAAGCAAAAGATCATTTCAACAAAGAGATAGAGATTCTCAAAAAAAAAAAAAAAACAGAAATCCTTGAAATGAAGAAAACAATAAACCAAATAAAAAACTCAATGGAAAGCATCACCAAAAGACTAGACCACTTACAGAACTGAACCTCAGACAGTGAAGACAAAATATTTAATCTTGAAAATAAAGTTGCCCAAGAAGAGAAAAGGGTATGAAATCATGAATAGAATCTCCAAGAACTATGGGACATCATGAAAAGAACAAATTTAAGAATTATTGGGATTGAGGAAGGCACAGAGATACAAACCAAAGGAATGAACAAACTATTCAATGAAATAATATCAGAAAATATCCCAAACCTGAAGAATGAAATGGAAAATCAAATATAAGAGATTAACAGAACACCAAATGCACAAAATCACAACAGATCCACACCAAGGCACATTATAATGCAAATGCCTAACATTCAAAATAAAGATAGGATTTTGAAGGCCGTGAGAGTAAAGCATCAGATTACATATAGGGGGAGAACAATACAGATAGTACCCAACTTCTCAACCCAGACTCTAAAAGCTAGAAGAGACTGGAGCAATGTATTTCAAGCTCTTAAAGAACATGGTTGCCAACCAAGAATCCTATACCCAGCAAAACTGACCTTCAGATTTGAAGATGAAATAAAATCCTTCCATGATAAAAAAAAAAGTTAAAATAATTTACAAATAGAAAGTCTGCAGTACAGAATTTTCTCAACAAAATATTCCAGGAGAAGAAAAGGAAAAACAACAATAGAGGTCATCAAAGGGAGGAACTACCTTCAAGAAAAACCAGTCGAAGGAGAAACCAAGCCAACTTAAAAACCAAAAATAAGCCAAATCACTGGGAATACAAATCATATCTCAATAATATCCCTGAACGTTAAAGCCCTGAACTCATCAATCAAAAGACATAGACTGGCAGAATGGATTAAAAAGAAAGACCCAACAATATGCTGCCTGCAAGAGACTCATCTCATAGAAAAAGACATCCACAGACTAAAGGTGAAAGGATGGGAAAAAACCTACCACACACCTGGACTCAGTAAAAAGTGGGGGTTTCCATTTTTATACCAGAAAAAGTGGACTTCAAGCCAAAGTTAGTCAGAAGAGGTAAAGAAGGACTTTTCCTACTGCTTAATAGAACCATAAACCAGGAAGACTTAACAATAGTAAATATTTATGCCCCAAACAATGA
The DNA here is from genome assembly GCF_902686445.1 of Sciurus carolinensis. Lineage (NCBI taxonomy): Eukaryota > Metazoa > Chordata > Mammalia > Rodentia > Sciuridae > Sciurus > Sciurus carolinensis. Next base: position 5,733,568 of record NW_025920104.1, read on the forward strand.
TGCATCCCTGTACATTAAACAAATCCTTCTCAGTGTCAGGAATCACATAGACCACAACAAAATAATTCTGGGTGACTTTAATGCACCACTGTCACCACTAGATAGATCTTCCAAACAAGAATCAAAGAATCCATAGAATTCAATAACACAATCAATAAACTAGACTTAATAGATATATATAGAATATTCATTCCATCAATGAGCGAATTCACTTTCTTCTCAGCAGCACATGGAACCTTCTCGAAAATAGACCATATTTTATGCCACAAAACAGCCCTTAGGAAATGCAAAAAAATAGAGATACTGCCTTGTGTTCTATCAGATCATAATGTACTGAGAGTAGAAATCAATGACAAAATAAAAAAGAGAAATTACTCCAACACCTGGAGACTAAATAATATGCTACTGAATAAAACATGTATAACAAAAAACATCAGGGAGGAGATTAAAAATTCTTAGAGGTCAATGAGAATGATGATACAACATATCAAAATCTCTGGGACACTATAAAAGCAGTACTAAGAGGAAAATTCATTGCATGGAGCGCATTCCAGAAAAGAATGAAAAGTCAACAACTAAATGTCCTAACATTACAGCTCAGAGCCCTAGAAAAAGAAGAACAGAGTAACAGCAAAAGTAGTAGAAGACAGGAAAAAAATAAAATCAGAGCTGAAATCAATGAAATTGAAACTAAAGAAACAATTCAAAAAATTGACCACACAAAAAGTTGGTTCTTTGAAAAGTAAACAAAACAGAAAATCCCTTAGCCACACTAACAAAGAGAAGGAGAGAGAAACCTCAAATTACTAAAATTTGTGATGAAAAAGGAAATATCATGACAGACACCACTGAAATACATAACATAATTAGAACCTACTTTGAAAATTTTTATTCCAACAAAATATAATCTACCGAAGACATTGACAAATTTCTAGAGTCGTATGCTCCTCCGAAACTGATCAAGGAGGACATACACAATTTAAACAGATCAATTTCAAGCAATGAAATAGAAGAAGCCATTAATAACCTACCATCCAAGAAAAGCCCAGTGCCAGATGGATTCTCAGCCAAGTTTTACAAGACCTTGAAAAAAGAATTCATTCCAAAACTTCTCAAAGTATTCCAAGAAATAGAAAAGCAGGGTACTCTACCCCAAACTCATTCTATGAAGATAATATCACCCTCATACCCAAACCTGGCAAAGACACCTAAAGGAAAGAAAATTTTAGACCATTATCCTTGTTGAATATAGATGCAAAGATTCTTGACAAAATATTGGCAAACCATATCCAAAAGCATATTAAGAAAATCATGAACCACAATCAAGTGGGGCTCTTCCCTGGAATGCAAGGATGGTTTAACATCCATAAATCAATAAATGTAATCCATCATGTCAATAGACTTAAGGATAAGATTCATATGGTTATTTCAATTGATGCAGAAAAAGCATTCGACAAAAGTACAATACCCCTTCATTCTCAAAACACTAGAAAAAATAGGGATAGTAGGAACATACTGGAACATTTTAAAGGCTGTTTATGCTAAGCCCATGGTCAACATCATTCTTAATGGAGAAAAACTGAAACCATTGTCTTATAAAACGAGAACAAGCCAGGGATGTCCTGTTTTACCACTTCTATTCAACATTTTCCTCGAAACTCTAACCAGAGCAATTAGGCAGACTAAAGAAATTAATGGGATACAAATAGGAAAAGAGGAACTTAAACTGCCACTATTTGCTCATGACATGATTCTATATTTAAAGGATCCAAAACCTCCTCCAGAAAACTTTTACACCTCATCAATGAAGTCAGCAAAATGGTGGGCTATAAAATCAACATGCAAAAATCTAAAGCATTTTTATACGCAACCAATGAAACATCTGAAACAGAAATGAGGAAAATAACTCCATTTGCAATAGCCTCAAAAATAATAAAATACTTGAGCAGTAATCTAATCAGAGTTAAAAGATCACTACAATGAAAACTACAAAACATTGACTGAGAAAAAGAATGTTAAATGGAAATGTATTTCTAAACATTAGAACCTTATTAGTTTAAAGGTTAATATTGTGAAACATAAAAGCATTTTGCCACTTTGCCACACAAAAGGAAAGTCAAAAGCTCTCTCAGGCATTATTTAATTCATGTTTAAGATTTAAGATATAAAGTTAGGGTTGGGGAGATAGCTCAGTTGGTAGAGTGTTTGCCTTGCAAGCACAAGGCCGTGAGTTCAATCCCCAGTACCACAAAAAAAAATGATAATGATATAATGTTAAATTGTGTTAATTATAAAGTTCATATAGACTCAGGAATCAATATATGTAAACTTCTTAAAATGACATTTAACAAAGAAGCAAAGATCAACATCAGAATTAGAACACTTAAGATTTATAAAGAACCACGCCTTACCTGAGATAAGGCTCTGCCTCCCAACTTACTGCATATTAGAACAGCTCCAAAATAAGTCAGACTTCAGCTTATTTAAAGTTATATTCAAAAGATTGTTTTCTGTTGTAAAATTACTATGATCTCGAATAGGGGATATAATGTGGTTCTCAGTCAAAATTCAAGATAGCTATTATACAAGCTGAATATATTTTTACTCTTGCTAATTTCATTTTGTAAAACTGTTACCTGTTAATGTTTTGCAGAATTAGCTGCTTCAAGAACACACAACCTAGGTAACTTGTGATAATAAGCCATCACCTATAGAACAAATAGCGGTAACTTCCAGTACTAATACAGACTACAGTTAGATAAAAGGGTAAATAACTGTAAACTTATGGACATTGAAGTTAAAGCCCAGTACTCTTAGTTTATGACTGGTGAGACTGGTTTGCTGGATGATTAAGATCAAACTTAGAGATTGGAGTTAAATACAGAGGCCAAGAAAAAACCAGTATCTTGCTCTCAAAGTCAGCCTGAAATCAGGGAACAAAAGAACTTCTCTAAGGAGCATTGAAACTCTGGGTCACACAATCTCTTGATCAAGGAGATTGTTGAGACCACTAGAGGATGAAAAATCACTCAGTGCATCTGCTGCAGAAGAGGGTCATGGAAAAACGGAGACATCCCTTGATGATTCCAAAGGAAGCCACGGCATCAAGGAGACCCTGCCTAACCAATGGCACTGGTGGAGCTAAGAAGCTGCTCCTAAGTTCTCTACAAGTGACTCCTGTGGGAACTCAACTGACTCTTTAACAAGATAGGAACAGGTCAGTTTGACCAGCTTGATCTTAGACACCCAGCAAAACAGTTAAAACCAAAATATGACCATTCTTGGACATTCAAAAGAAATAATACTTAAATATAACTTATGTACACTTGTGTTAGTCCACTAGATTAAAGACTAAAAACTAAAAAAAGAGAGATTCTTAGGCAAATGTGCCTGATAACTATCAAGAGAAACTACCAGAGTCAGAAGTTTTTAGTCAGTTTAAGGCCTGCAGATCTTCCTAAACTACACAGGTAGACTTAATCTACGTTTGCTCGTATGATTATCTAGCCCTAAGTAACAGAAGTATGGAGATCTCTACTAAATGTTGTGTTTGCATTCCTGATAACCTGGACAATGTTAAAGTTCCCAAATAAAGGCCTTGTTATGGGAACAACTTCTCAGTTCTTCCACCCACTGGTGAGGAATTATTGACTTCTGTCATCTTTATGATATTCATTGGCATGTTCCAGATTCTGCAACATTTATATTATATTAATCTCATTTCAGTACTCATGTCTTTTTGTTCTTCTATCATAGAAGCACCCACCCCCAGATGACTCTACAATCTGCTTTTCCCCAGCCAGACTTCTACCTTGGATCCCTCGATTGACCCAATTTTTAAAAAAGAAACACCAAACTGCTTTCCCCTTTCTGCACCCTTCCAGCTTTGAAGCAGCCAGAACAATCAGCACCCCTTTTTCTTACAGCAGTTAGGAGTTCCTAAAGCAAATGGGGGAATGAAGCCAGAATTAAGGACAGGTAGGTAGTGTAGAAATAGGGGATTGGGTTAAGTTGAGGAAATGAAGACATGAAGCCATTTGCCTCTGGAAGTTGGAGACTGCCCCTGGGAGAATGGAATGTCAAGGATCTCCGGAGTCCATTGATTACCAAATTTACCTGCCTTTATCAAGGCCTGCAATCATGGAGCTGCTAATTAATGCCCTCTGGGCCCTTACCTGCCTGAATCACCTTGGACCTCCTCCTGCCCATGGCTTCTCACTTAATGCAAAATCAGGCCTAGTCATGTAGGCAAGAAGGAGAGATAAGGGAGAGAGAACTGGAGAACAAAAGAGACTTTAACCTATAAAAGATGTAGGGTGCACTCACTTCTTGGGACTTTAGAACATCAACCATGGCCCCCTTCTTCCTGCCGGGAGAAGTCTGTATTATTACCTTTAAAAAAAACCTGCTTAATATGTTTGCCTTGGCATGCTTCTCTAGTGTTCAATCTTCAACATTAGAAGGAGCAGAACTCGTCACCGGTAAATGGCGGTATCAGTGAATCAAAAGTTTTCTATTAGGTGTGTATTGCAGGCTCTTCTGAGGGAGTAGAAAGACTCTCTAAGGTGTTTAGAGAAGACTTGCTAAGAAGTATAGTTAGTAGGGCTTGTGAAGTACTAGTTTGCACTCTCTCAAATATGTAGTTATATCTCTCTGAGGTGTACAGGGAATGATGTAAGGTGGTGCTCTTTTAAAGGATAGTATCACAACTTGATCAACATCAAATTCAATGAGTCACAAATATTACACACAAATATAAACACACACAGACAAAAACGTCTGAGGTTGTAGTGCTATCTAAATGTGAATCTGAGTGGAGGGTTTGACTCTACTCACTTCCAATGGCCTGTCCTGTTTCACCCATGGTCTTCTTGGGAAATATCATCAGAGTTGTTGGTCTCCATATTGATACAGTGCTTCCAATCTTGGGAAAGGTCCCTACTAGGGACTTTCCTGAGAAAAAAACATCCAAAGATGAGTAGACAACAAGAACTCATGGATCTGGACTTGCTGCCCCAACACAAGTGAACAGAATGGGAGTTTATCTGGAATGTGGGTGCCTAGCTACTAGGGTTCCAAGTTCTGTGTGTTCTACTGTCAAGGAAGTGAGGTCACTTCCTTGGGGACTCCATAGCCAAAGATCTTTCTCACACAAGATGGTTCTTTCTTTCTTTATTTATTTATTTTTGTGGTACTGGGGATTGAACTCAGGTCCTCATGCTTGCAAGCCAAGCGCTCTTCTGACTGAGCTATCTCCCCAATCCTACAAGATGTTTCTAATGGCCTGTTGATATGCAGGTTTCTCCCATCTTCCCTTGACATATACACAATAGGACATGGTTACAACAACACATCCTGGTTCTGATCCCCAGACTGTCCCAGGTGTAGAAAACTGAACTGGTTTGGGGAGACACTTTGAATCAGACCCATTTCCTCCTTCTGGTCATGTGGGTTGTCCTGAAGAAGTCATTATGCCTTAAAAGGCCTGAATACTTTTGCCATTGATTCTCCTGGGATTATTCTAATATATGCTTTTCAAGTTGTCTTCAGGTGCATAAGGCCGATTATATACATACTTCTTGTGAACCCTAATGTTTGAGTCATGTGTCTGTAATGCACCAACATACAGAAAACACAACACAGAAAGGAGAGGGAAAATGGATAACATACAACTCTACCATGATGTGAGTCCAACAGTAAAAGAGGGGAAATCAACTTCTACATTGTCCATGTTTCCACTCTGCCCCACTCAAAGTTTGTCATGACTGATATTCAGAGAAAGACTCCCTGCACCGTAGATCTTCCAATGCTTCCTGTGCAATTTAGAATTTTTTCAACATTTCTTCTCATTGTATGATGTGGGTACACTACAAGGATCACTACCACCAGAGAATTCTAGTGTCCAAAACCTGTAACTTCCCCATCTAGGTGAATCCACATCAGTATGTGGATTCAAAGAAAAAACAAATCAACAATATCCATGGTATTTCATTTCCAAGATGTAGTTATCAGAAATCTCACTTCTTTGTCTCCATAGTCCCATAGCAATGGCACTGGTATACTTGCAGAAATTTTTTGGAAATCTTTGTGTGGCAGCAGGCAAAGTTCTAAGGATCCCATTAAATAGCAAAGAACTGGCACTTCTGTTTCCATTTCTAAATGCCACACATAAATGAAAATATTTTGATTATAAAATTCATGAATGCAATTTTTATCAAGAAGGAATGATGGTGTGAAATTTCCAAACATTTGATCAATATCATGGTTTCAAACATGGGAGTGGAATTCTTTTTCTCTACTTCTTTATGGAACATCTGCATTGCTTCTTTCAATGTCATAGCAGGTCGCATTTTTGTGTTGTGTTGTTCAAGACAGTTTCTTTCTATTCTTCTAACTAAAATTTAGAAAGAAGACCCCAGTAGAAGAACAAAGAACCAACTCAGAAGGCAATATTTATTCAAAGCTAAGGTTACTGGAGTATAGAGAAGGACTGACAATTCAATTTGAAAAGTGGAAAGGATCTAGGTAACCACTCTCTTCAGTGGATATTCATTAATCTAATGCAGGTTCACTGAGTGTCCTGTGCCCACTTTGAATGAACACAAGAAACGGATCTCCTTGTCTTCTCTTAAGAAACATCAAAAATTAGCAAATCTCAAAGGCTTAGAACCATCTTTCTTGTGCACACAGAACAAATTGGCTTCTCATTACCTTTCTGCAAAGGTGTGAGTCTTAAGATAGACCACTGGCTTGGAAAGACTTGAATATCAATACTCATATGTGCAATCCCTCCTGTGGGAGGACTACCAGGATAGGGCATTGCTGAATGCTTCTGTGTTCTTTAAAATTTACTGGGGAACAACAAATGGGGAGGATCATCACAAGGTAGACCTGCAACTCTAAATGGTGCTGAGTGTGGTAAACCCTGAGGCAACAGTGTATTTGAAAAAGGAAATAGTCCCTGTTTTTTAAGCTGGTAGAAATCAAATTAAAGGAAAATTCTCCCCTCTCATCTCCTGCTCCTGTAAGTATTCATCTTATGACATTATGGCATTATGTGATAACATTCCCTATCCACAAAGTTTCTTCAGGAAGGAGAAAGAGCCCTGTATGAGCCTTGGCATGCCTCATAGGACCATGAAATAAGCAGAAGTTCAGTCAGTTTTCAAGTCACTGTAAAAAGTCTTTAAGCTAGCAAGGTCAGTTAGTGATAATTTCTCCTCATTTACCACTGTTGGAAAATGCCTAAAAATTGATTTGCTGGGATCTTTGCTTAATTCTCCAAAACAGGATAAAAAAGAAATCACAGAAAAGGGGTGATGAATCCTGGGTTACAAAAGGGTGTGATTCCACTGGAAACAGATTCACTGTCTTAATAAAAAAGTCCCATGAATAAGTACATCAATAAAGCCTCGAAGAAAGAAAGAAAAAAACCCAAGGAAAAATAAAAAAAAAAAAAACAAGGGGGTGAAAAATAAATAAAGCCTACCTGATTGTTAGTCCCTTGACTCTAATACATCTTTCTACCAATATCCTCTACATGCTTCTGTACCCAGTTGTTCTAGTGCTGACCTTCACACTCTGAAGCACACAATCACCAGATGCAAACACTGAGGCACCAATCTCTGAGGACTGTACTAATCCCTTTCTAAGAAGAGCATTCAAGACAAAGTTGTATTGCACCAAAGTCTCAATGAAAAAATCACTAGAACATGCATTCTTTTAAAATCATGATTTTTCTGACAGCTCAACCAATGTAGACAAAATAAAAATTTTAAAGTGATATATTATGACCACAGCTTCTGTACCGAAATCCAAATTAGGAAAATACAGTAATTAAAGACACAATGTGAAGCCCAGAACAATCAATGTCAGTGTGAAATTGAGGCACCCTGGAAATCTAGCCCACCAGGCTTTGCCTTCTGGTCTTTGTAAGCAAGGAGCAGCAAGGCAATGCAGGCTACATATGTCCCTACTCATGTCTCATTTCTGGAGCTGTATACTCAGGGCATGGTGATCCTGACAAAGAGATCATGGGATTTAGGTGCCAATTGGTTGGTCTCAGGTGCAAGACTGCAACTCAGATCTGAAGAGTCAAATCCCTGGTGGCGTGGAATGCTGTGTATGACTGAGGAATGTTTCATTGTAGTTTCATTATTGGTGACAGTTTCCTCAAAAGGAAGTGGAACAAAGATCATGCTTTTTATGTGGCTTGATCAGCTGCCTTCTGAACTCTTTAGTTACTGTGCATGGATTGTTTCTAATGGAGCCTGTTGAGAACTTGCATCCTGGTTCCAGTTAGTGCTCTGTCTTATGTCTCTGCTTGCTGCCAGTGTAGGTCACGAAGAGCAGCCCTAGTCATGAGAATTGTATAATAGTATGAATTCTATAAAGAACTACAGTTCACAGGACAACTATTATATCACTTTTGGATGATTTAGTATTGGTATTACTATTAATAACTAAGGACAGATATTGCATTACCTTGTGGTGTTTTATTATGATATTATTTTTGCATAATAGACTATATAAGAGCTATTGTATTTGTTATTGATGTTATTGCACACCTCTTCTATCAATATCCAAGATCTGTAGAAGCTATTATGTTAATATTAAATGCTATCCTATGGATAATGTAATAGTATTGAAACCTCAGGGCCATTATTATATTAGGTATATGTATTTCCTATAGTATGAATATTACAATCAATTTTAAAAGGCACTTATCATATCAGCTTGATATGTCATAGTAAGGATATCATATTAGTATTAAAAGCCACAAATAAATCTTTAGGTCATTTTAGAAACTCAAGTATGCATATCATCTTAGGATTAAAATCAACATAGTAGTTAATACAAAAATTTATTGATAACTCATAAAAATTATTTAATGTAAAAAATGCAGATAATTTATTAGCATAAGGTTGTATAATATAAATATGTTAATGTTAAATGCTACAGAACACCTGTTTACTAGTTTTAGATGTTATATCAAGGATATTAAATGAATATTAAAATCCACAAGTAAGTTATTATATTGGTTTCAGGGTTTATGGAAAAGATGGCATATTGAAAAATTAAATTCTATAGGATATATATTTATTGGGTTTTTAGGTGATAATATGGAGGCCATATTATTATTTAAAGGTAGAGGGAAGCTAGTATATTCATTTTAGATGCTAGGCTATTTAATAACACATTAGATTTAGAGGCCACAGCACAGCTTCTATATTTGTATTTGATACTATTGATTGGATATTACATTAATATTTGAGTACTCTGAGTGACTGTGATATCCATTTCTGATGTTGCAATATCAGACAAATTATATTAATATTAAAGAACAGAACAGCTCTTGTATAGTTTTCCATGCTATTGTATGCTATACTGTTAAGAAAAAAAAAAAAAAAGGACATGAAACAGCCATAATAGGAATATTGTATTATTATTGAAGTCTACAGGGGAGTTATTATATGTGTTATAGATGGTCACTATGGATATTATAATTATCTTTAAGTTCCCAGGGAATCTACTACATTAGTTTAATGTGGAATAGTAAGAATATTTAGCATTAAAGATCACATGGCAGCAATTAGTTTTAGAGGGTACAACAAATTTATCACATTCTTATTGAGGGTACCAGGCCAGGCAGCTATTCTTTTAGTTTAGATTTTATAGAATGGAAATCATTTTAGTATGAACAGCCAGAAGTTAGTGATTACAGCAGTTTTAATGCTATAGTATGAATATAATATCAGCATAGAAAGAACAAGGGACAATTAAAAAAAATAACAGAATTCTTTTTAAATTTAATTTTATTTATTTATGTGTTGCTCAGGATTGAACCCAGTGCCTCACTTGTGCTAGGCAAGTGCTCTAACAGTAATCCACAAACCCAGCACCAAAGGACAGTTTTTATATGAGTTTAAGAGGCCACATATTCCATATTACATAAATTTGAAAGGACTTTGGGAAACTCTTAATTTTGTATGTAAGATGATTGATAATATGTTGGCATTAAAAGCCAAAGGATGACTACTGTATTAGTTACAAATTCTAATGTATGAATATTATGTTAATACTAAAGGACACAATGCATTCTAAGGATATTATGTGAGTGTCAGTGGTCAAATTAATGGTATTAGTATTTTCAGTCACAGTGAGTGTATTATGTGAATGTCATGCTCCACAGTGAGGATATTATGTTAATGTGAGAGGTCAAATGTAAACATTATATAAGTGTCAGAAAGCAGAATGAGGGTATTTATGTGAGTTTCTTGTGTCAGAGTTATGATATTATGTGTATGTAAGTGGTAAAATGAGGTTGGTATTAGATTTTTGTTTTGGTTAATATCATGTGGAAAGCATGGTAATCACAATGATCTCAGTCACATAAAATGTGCTGTTGTTTATGGTACTCATGACCTGGCAGGCATGTCCAAGTAAGCTGCTTGCAAATTAATAACTTTGTTTTTTGCTTTCATTTTATTTTTTCTGTAATTTACATGTTAACATTTAAAAATAAATGGTATTTTATAAAGTGGTCAAGTGAGGATTGTATATGAATGTGAGAGTTCACAGGGGAAATACTTTGTGAGCATTTAGGCCACAGTGAAGTTATTATGTAAGTGTTAAAGGTCAAGGGAGAATATTATGCAAAAGGGACCAGAATGAGGATAAGTAAGTGTCATAGACCACATAAGGATATTCTGTGTCAGTGGCTATAGTGAGGTAATAACCAGAGTGTCAGAGGCATTGTGAAGGTGTTATGTGAGTGTTGGTAGGCAGACTAAAGATATTATGTGGATGTGAACTGCAGAGTGATGATACCATATGTCAGAAGCCAGCATGAGGGTAATATCTGGATTTCCGTGGCTACAGTGAGGACAATTTGTCAAAGTCAGTGGTCAGAGTGAGAATACTATGTGAAAACATGAGGCCAGAATAAGAATATCATATAAATATCAGAGACCAGACGAGGACTTAATTTAAGTGTCAGATGTCATAGTGAGGGTGTAATGTGAGTTCAAGAGGCCACATGGAGGAAATTTTATATTTTTCAGAGACCAGAGGAAAAGTATTATGTAAAAGTCAGAAGTTGAAGTATGGACATTATGTGCATATAATTATTCATAGTAAGGATATTATGTAAATTTCAGAGTTCAAGTGAGGCTATTATGTGAGTGTGAGAAGTCATATGTTATTATGTAAATTTCAGAGTCACAGTGAAGATTTTATGTGAAAGCCAGAGGTCACATTGAGGTTTATATGTGAGTGTCAGAGGTCATAATCAGGTTTTAATGTGAGTATCAAGGAAATAGTGAGGGAAGTTTTGAGTCAGACCGAGGTAAGGTATTATGTGATTTTCATGGCAACAATGAGTGTATTACGTGAGTGTCAGAGGACACAGAATATTATGTGAGAATCAAAGACCATAGTGAGGATATTGTGTGTCAGAAGGCACAGTGAAGATTTTATATAAGTGTCTGAGGCCACACTGATGACATTATATCAGTGTCAGAGGCCAGACTGTGTTTACTGAATATCAGAGGCCTCAGGGGAAAATACTCAATGAATGACAGTGGCCACAGTGGTCACATTGAGAATATTATGTGAGAGTGGTAAGAGTGATGATATTATGTGAGTGTCAGAGGCTACAGTGAGGGAATTATGTGAGTCTTACTGGCCACAGTGAGGGTATTATATTAATATCAGCAGCCTCAGTGAGGGCATTATGTGAATGTCAGAGACTACTGTAATGATATTTTGTGAATTTCAGAGGCTAGAGTGAGGGTATTAAGTAAATGTCAGAGGTTGTGTATTTTATGTGTCAGAGGCCACAGTGATGGCATTTTTTGAGTGTCATAACAAAATGAGGATATTATGTGAGTGGACACTGTCCCAGAAAGAATATTGTATGAGTGTCAAAGGCTACAGTTGGAATATACTGTCAATCACAGAGACAATACTGTGGAAATTATGTGGGTGTCAGTGGCCTCAGTGAGGTTATTTAGTCACATCAGGGACCAGTTTGAGGATATTATGAGTGTCCTAAATCACAGTGACTGTCATGAACCTCAGTGAGTGTATTATTGTGAGCATCATAGGTGACAATTACATTATGTGAGTGCAATAAGGCCAAATTGAAGGTATTTGGTATTAGAGGCCACACTGAGGGTATTATATGAGTGTCAAGGTAATAGTGCTGGCATTTTGTGGGTGTCAGATGCGAAGTGAGGTCATTATGTGAATATCAGGGGCAAAAGTGAGTATATTAAGTGAGTGACAGAGGTCACAATTAGAATAGTATGTGAGTGTCAGAGGCCAATTGAATTATATTATATAATTCAGAGACCAAATGTGGAAATTATATGAGTGTCAGAAAGTACATTGCAAGCATGATGTGAGTGTCTCAGGTCAAAAAAGGTACTATGTGCATGACAAGTCACATTGAATGTAGTATGGAGTATAGGAGGCCAATCTGTGGGTATAATGTGAGTTTCACAGGTTAGAATAAGGATACTGTGTCATATCAGAGACCAAAATGATGACATTTTGAGTTCAAAAATTCACAGAGTGGATATATCAGTTTCAGACATCACAATTAGGGTATTATGAATCTCAAGAGGTCAAAGTGAGGATATTTTATGTGTGTCAGAGGACCCAGATGATAATTTATGTGACTTTCAGAGGACACAGTGTGATATTATGTGAGTGACAGAGACCAGAGGATAGTAGTCTGTGTCTGAGGTCAAAATTTGTGTATTATGTGATTTTCAGAGACAAGAATTGGGGATAATGTGAGTGTCAGAGGGTACAGTAGGATATTATGTGGTGCCAGAGGTCACAGTATAATTATTATGTGTCAGAGGAACATTGATATATGTGTCATTATATCCAATTAAGTATATAATGGTGTCAGAGGTCATAATGAGTTATATATGAGTGTCTGAGATCACAGGGAGGTTATTATTTGAGCATCAGTGGTAAAAGTCAGAATATTACATTAGTGTCGGAGGTCTAGTGAGAATATTTCATAAATGTTACATCCAAAAGTGAGGGTATTGCATAAGTAAAGTGTCCCTGAGTTATCAGTGATTATAGAGGCACAGTAAGGCATTGTGTGCGTGTCAGAGGTCATGTGGGGATATTATGTGACTTTCAGATTCACAGTGAGGATATCATGTGAGTGTCACACATCAAGTGAGGAAATTAGGTGAGTATCAGGCACCAGTGAAGATAAATGGAAGTGTCCAAAGTCTTTTAGAAATAAGGTGAGTGTCAAAGATCACAGTGGGACATAATGTCGCATTAGTGGCCTCAGAGATATTACGTCAGTTTCTAAAAAAGTACAATGAGAATATATTTGAGTGTCACAGGGCTCGAAGGGGAATTATGTGAGACTGTTTTTTTTTTTTTTTTAGTATCTTCTATTTGACTGTGGAATTGTACTTCTATTCCTAATGTGTTCATTATTTTTTATCATGAATAGATGCTGGAACTTAACAAGCACTTTTTCTGTCTCTGTTACATGATGTTATTTACCTTAATTCTATCATATGGTGTCTTTGTCATCTTGGGTTGCAATAATAAATGCCTTAGTTGAGGGGTGTCTTAGGCAACATAATTTATTTTTTATAGTTATTGAGCTAAAAGACAAAGGTCAAAACATCACCTTGTTTATTGTCTGGTGAGGTCTCCCTTTTGAGTTTCATACTGACACTCTTTCATTATGTCTCAGTTGATCTTTCCTTGGCATAGACATTCAAACATAAGGAGAATTCTAGAACATGTCTTGGGAGACTGCCAATCTTTAATTAGAACCCACATTTATGATCTCTCTTATAAATTGCATCCTAGAATGGTGTATATCCTAATATAATCTAAATTAGGTGCTAGAATTTCTATATCCACTTACATGGAGGATTATTAGAGGAACAATTCATTTCATAGAGTAAGTTACTGTTTTGATTGTTCAATGTGAAAATAAATTTCTTTCCTATGATAAATTCCATTTCACCTTCACTTACAATCATTTTGTTGCTCATCATGTTAGTATTCTTTTAGATCATTGTCAAACTTTTTGAATTTTTACCTGTATTTTTAGGTTGCTTGGGATGTCTTGATTTTGGCATGAGGATTTTACTAACATGTACTGATTGGGACATTTTCTGCTTCATTTTTTTTTTTGGAAGACTTTTGTAAAGTATTATTTCTATTTGCTATTGTTTATCATTAGTAAAATAGTTGGGACATAGGCTTTTTTTTGAGAAAAATTTTTAAATTATCATTCTATGCTCTGTATTTTTGGGGATTGTCTGTCCTATTTTCTGTCTTTTTCAGTATTTTGTGTCTTGCTAGGACTTTTTTCCCTTCCATCTTATTTTACTTTGTTAGAAACATTTTTCCAAATATCCTTTTCTTAAATTTCTTAACATAAGTCTGTAGTTAAAATCTCTTCCTAATTTTAGTAATTTTAGTATCTTCTTTTTAGAAAATCATTCTTAAGTTTTTAACTATCCTTCAACAAACCAAGTTTACATTATTAAATTTCTTCTTTCTATTTTATATTATTTATTTTTGTTCTCACTTTCTTTTTTTCTAGATTCAGCTTGCTCTAGGATTCTTCTTTTGTCCTTTTTGACTATTTTTATGGTGGAATTTAGGTTATTGATTGATATTTCTCTTTTTTAAATAGGAATTTATAGAATTCATTTCCTTTAAGCTCTGCTTCTGAAATGAGTACTGAATTCAGTTCAAACCTCATGCTATAAATTTTACATGCTCCTTGGTTTTGTTTTTGTTTCATTATCTTAAAATGTTTAATTGATGACATGAATTATTCTTCAGTCGCTGGTTATTTGAAATGTGTGTAGGATTTGACATTTTTAACACCAGTTCTTTTCATTTGATGGATCTTTTATGTTGGATACAAAAATTGTATTATTTAGATTCCTTTAATTTATTGAGGATTATTTGATGATGCAACACATTCTCCAGCGAGAATTGTTCCATGTGGACTTGGGAAGAATAAGCATTCTGCCTTTAATGTGGAATTATTTAAATAGAAACCTCTTTGGCAGTGTTTTTTATAATGTGGTATGAGCCTACTTCTCTATTGGTATGAGGTCAATATTCCCATACAGTGCTGAAATTGGCAGTTTGTTATCTACCTCTAAAATTTTTTTTGTTTTATTTGTAATCAATTAATAATTGTATGGAAATTTCATGAAGGGATTAGAACAATGAGCCTCTACCTTTTGTCTACAGGCTCTCTCTCTCTTTGTGTGTGGTATGTGGTAGACTTTCAATAAAATTTTGCATTAGCCTTCACTTTCTGCTTTTGTACAACCTCAAGTTTAGCTATGTTTAGATTTTGAGACCTTATCATATCTTCCTTCTTGTCACTAAGGATATATAAGATCTTTTTAAAGATTAGAATTACTCTGCATTCTTTTTAATATTTGGACCATTCTCACATTGTTCAACTTGGTTGCTTCCACAATATATTTTAAATTTTTTACTCAAAATATATTTTTCATAATTGCTTCTAGTTTTTGAGTATTGAACTAAAAGCCTAAACTACCAATTTTACAAATAAATGAGATATTTTCTCTGCTACAGTGCATAGGAACTTTGTTTTTTTTTTCTTTTTCTTATTTTATGTGTGTATAATTTGGTTCATGTCTGAAGAATACTATATAAGAGTTGATATTATTACATGTTATAATACTTAATCACTTCTATCAATTGAAATATCAAACTTGAAGAAATGACTGTGACATTTGTGTAAATGCAGTCTGAATTCACGTTCATTCTGCTTATGTGATCTCTGCCACTCACACTACTGCAAGTTGATGTATTAATACCTAACAGGGGTAGTTTTCAATATAAAATATCTTTTATATTAGTTCCTGTGTAGGTTCTCATGTTCATTCTTCTAATAGTCTTGACAAAAATTTTTCAAATATAATCACCTATCAAATTGCTAATTAATTGAAATTATTTTGATAATTATGGTGAACTTTAAATCTTGACTATATTGAATCCTTTTCCAGAAATAATACCTACATATATTCTATAGACTATAAAGCTTAGATTGCTTATAACTGAGTTTTAAAGAGTATCATAATACACAGTGAATATTTATTAATAGATTAAAGCATTGTATTCACTATTGCATTTTAAATGTAAATTTTGTTGCCTTAAATTTCTCCCACAGGTACGTTACCATAGTTTTGATTAGAACTAAGCAGTCCATCAGGTATGACTAGGACAGCAGTTATAAAAATGCATTCATTTATACAGACAATAGGGCAGATGTATCTGTATTGCAGAGGCAAATAATTACATAGACAGAGGGCTTCAAAGGACTCAACTAAGACTTTTATAGCTACTTAATAATAAGGAAATGTGGCAGAGAGGAAATATGTGGAGATCCAGGCTTTGAAATAATCCTCTGGTAGTTCAGAAAAACTATCAGAGATGTGATTGCCTTATGAAGAAGAAAAGGTTAATTAGTGTCCTGAGGAATAAAATGGATGGATAGAATACTAAAATAGACTCAGGGATTGCTTTCCCATTGGTCCATCTGCAAATTATAAAACTATGTGGGACAGACAACAAAGTAGGAAAGCTGCTGAGAACAGAGTGAATTTTCTAACATCTCATGAACTCTGGGGACAAAGATGAGCATTCAAATCAGGGCATCAACTCCATAAAACAGTAAACAAGATACTTATCTGAGAAGCAAGAAAGACTAAACCAGAGGCTTAAGAATGAACAGAACAATATCTTTCTCTCTCTCAAAATTAATGAAGCAAAAATTCACACACATATAAATATATATATATATACACAAACATGTATAAAATTTTTTGACAGTTATTGTTCTGCATGTTTTTGTAGAGGATAATATTTTTCATATGGATATCCATATTTCAAAAATTATTACTAGACTTGCCATGTACAGACAAGTAAGCTGAATTATTTAGAAACAAATATGAAAGTAACCTAATAAATTTTATGAATTTGAATTTGAAAATTTTTCATAAATTAATTGTAGAAAATGTCAAGGAAAAGCAGCATGTGGAATTTTCTTAAAACCAAACTACTTGTAGAGACAAGATGGTGACTACAGGGTGATGCATCTCCTGTTGCTCCAGAACTCAGGATTCAAGAAGAGGAGGTATTGAGAAACTCAGTCCAACTCAGAGATGCTGGATGAGTCACTCCCACTGGGTGAAGCTCGGCCCAGGAAGCAGGTCGAGAAAGTGGGCAGCTTTTTGGAGCAGGGCAGGGCGTCAAGAGGCTTTCCAAGCAGCCTGGCTCCATTCTGCAGCAGGCCCATTCCACAGCCAGCTTTTCAGAGCACACCTGCCCAGTGAGAGGCTTTCCATGCACACCCAGCCCCAAGCGGCGGGTCCCAGTCCAGTCCACAGACAGCTTCTTGGACTAGGGTAGGGTGGCAAGAGGCTTTCCTGAGCATCCTGGCTCCATCCAGCAGCAGACCCGGCCCACAGCCAGTTTCCCTGAGCATACCCACCTAGTGAGAGGCTTTCCAAGCACACCCAGCCAGTCCCACACCCAGCAGCCGGTCCCGGCCCTCAGACAGCTTCTTGGACCAAGGCAGGGTGGCAAGAGGCTTTCCTGAGCAGTTCGGCTCCATCCAGTGGATGATCTACAAGCAATCAACAAACATATGGAAAAATGTTCAACATCTCTAGTAATAAGAGAAATGCAAATCAAAACTACCCTAAGATTCCATCTCACCCCAATTAGAATGGTTATTATCAAGAATACAAGCACAATAGATGTTCACCAGTGTGGCAAAAGGTACACTAATACATTTCTGGTGAGGTTGCAAATTAGTGCAGCCACTCTGGAAAGCAGAGTGGAGATTCCAAAGATTACTTGGAATGGAATCACCGTTTGACCCAGCTATCCCACTCCTCGGCTTATACCCAAAGGACTTAAAAGCAGAATACTACAAAGATGCAGCCACATCAATGTTCATAGCTGCTCAGTTCACAATAGCCAGATTGTGGAACCAACCTAAATGCCCTTCAATTGATGAATGAATAAAGAAACTGTGGTACATTTATACAATGGAGTATTACTCAGCCATAAAGTATAATAAAATTATGGCATTTGCAGGGAAATGGATGAAACTGGAGAATATCATGCTAAGTGACTTAAGCCAATCTCAAAAAACCAAAGGATGAATGATCTCACTGATAGGCGGATGATGACACATCATGGGTGAAGGGGCAAGAATGGAGAAAGGAGGGACTGTATAGAGGGAAAAGAGGGGTGGGAGGGGTGTGGGGTGTAGGGAATAATAACATAATGAATCAAACATCATTATTCTAGGTAAAAGTATGATTACACAATGGGCATGCCTTTACTCCATGTACAGAGAATCAACATGTATCCCATTTGTTTACAATAAAAATAAATTAAAAACAAAACTGCTGTTTCTCAAAATAATTCCAACAATGCAGTGAGATAAGAAGACATACAGTGCCAGATAATTATAGTATATTTCCTGCCCAATCTACATATTGATAATGTTTAATCTTCATACTAATCAATAAATAAAGACAAAAATTCATAGAGAGAAGTCTAAAATTTAAAGTAGCAAGTTTATTCAAATGAATATCAAAATACATAGTATACTTAATAAAAATCAATTAAATTACTTATAAAATAAGTAAATTTAATGTTACAACAAGATAGAAAATATTTATCTTTCAGCATGATTAAAATGAAAATATAAAACATACTAAATAGTGTTTATGACATCAGTGTAGTATGTACACTCATGTGACAGTGGTACAACCACTATGGAAAAATATGTTGTGTACTTTAAAACTATATCTCATGACCTAAATATTGCACTGCAAGTATCTATATTTCAAATATAAATATGTATATATCTTTTATGTGCTTAAAAATGGGCATTCCTAATAGGACTATTTACTATAACCTAAAAACTATAAAATACCCAAAAATGCCCATAGATAATAGATTGAATAAATAAATGTATAAGTATGATGTTGTACATTTTCTCAGTGAAATATTTTTATGATCATACTTAATAATAATGTATGGCATGCTTAAAAATTGCTAAGGGATTACAATTCAAATATATCTGCACATAATATGAGTATACGCAGTGATGGATATATAAATTAGAGGAATTTAGCATTATGCACATATCAAAACATCACACCGCAATGTAGAAATACAATGGATGGAAATTGAAACAATGGTGGAAGAGGGCAAGTCTTGATCTCAAAATGCAGAAAGGAAGCAGTGAAGGAAAAGCAGAATTGGTAGGTGGATGACAAAATATATGCTGTAAGACTCAACATTACAAATTCTGAAACTTGGAAGGACTTGGAGATGGGTACCATAGTAGAAAATAAACTCAGAGTTCCCTAACCCCAACCTGAACAAAGGTGGGGGAATAGGGGAGGGGCAATAAAGAGAGAAAGAGGAAAAGAGAGGGAACAGAAAAATGCTTAAACTATACCAGTTAAAACATTTAGAAAGGCAGAAAAAAATTAAAATGTACAGGATCAGCAGGGTTCTTAAAACACAGCAAACAGTTTAAATTCAAATCATAAAAAGAAAGCTGAGTGAGGGGTCTGCAGCCATCTTTGGAGCCCTAGTAGACCACTCACTTCCTTTATACAACAGGGTTTTTTTCCTTGCCCAGACAACCAGGAATTAAACCATAGGGAAATCCCCTTCAGTGGGACCACTTAATAATCCAGCCAGAAAGAATTTCTAGGACAACTCAAAGCCTGCTGAAACTCCCTCTCCCTCATTCTGAACAAGAGAAAGGGAGTGTGGTGCACACCTGTGTCAGAAATGCACCTAACCCAACACTCTTCTTAGCCTCTGAAAACCAGGCAGAGATAGAAAACTCTATGTAGTTTCCACTCAACTCAGAGAAAGAGAAACAAATCAGCTTACACCTCCAGGAGAGGAAAGTGGATTCATTAGGACAAAAGAATCCTCAACCAGTAATGTTGTTAGGAGGCACCATGAGAAGACTAGCAACTGCCCCTGAGATCATGGGGCCCTACCAGAGGGAAGCTGCCTGAATATATGTGATATACAGACTCCATTCCTGAATGCGGTGGCAACTTGTAAAGAGGAAGGCTTCTAGGATAAGCTTCCCTGAGCACCCTAGGAACGTTATGCTGAAGATACCTGCAAAGACAGTCAGAGGAAATTCAATAAGGCTGAAAATTGCTAGAGTCTAGGCAACAGGAATTGTCTGCTTCCAGCCTCAACTGGAACCAGCCAGATGCATGATCTCCCTAATATTCAGTCATCAAGAGTCTCACTTCACAGGTATTGGCACCCAAACTGAAGGTGAAAGGATGGATGAAGACATAACATTCACAGAGGTCTCCTAAGCAGCAGGGAGTAGCTATTTTTATATCAGATCAGTGGATTTATTCAACATATTCAGAAGAGGCAAGAAGGTCAATTTCATACGCCTAAGGGAATTGTCCATCTAGAATGTGTAATAAAAGTAAATATCTATGCCATGAACAATGGAATATCTATGTTCCATTGTTCCACTTCTCAATATGAAGAATCAAATAGACTATGTTACAATAATGTGGGGTGGCTTTAATTCACCTCTCTCACCACTGGATGGATCATGCAAACAAAATAAATAATTATTCTACAGAACTAAAAACTACAAATAATAATAGGGACCAAAAAGACATCTATAGAATATCTTATCTATGAAATAACTTTAACTTAGAAGCACATGAAATATTTTCTAACTGAGACAGTATTTTAGGTTACAAAATAAGTCTTAGCAAATACCAAAAAAATAGATTTAATACCTTGTGTTCTATCAGACCATAAAGGGCTGAAAGTAGAAATCAATGATAATCTAAACAGAAATCATCATAACTACTGGATGTTAAATAATACAGTTTTGAGGGATGAATAAATAGCAGAAAAATTTAAGGGAAAATAAATTTGTTTTTATAAGTAAATGAGAGTGGTGATACAACATATCAAAATTTCTAAAACACTATGAAGGCAATTCTAAAAGCAAAGTTTATATCATTTAGTTCATACATTAAAAGAATAGAAAGATACCAAATAATCTAACATTACATCTCAAGGCCCTAGAAAAGGAACAAACCAACATCAAAATCATCACAAGATGTGAAATGATCTAAAACAGCCAAAATCAATGAAATTGAGAATAAAAAATTAAGATCAATTAACCAAAGTGTTTTTTTTAAAGGATAAATAAGGTTCATAAATCCTTAGGCAAACTACTAAAGGAAAGAGTGAAAACATCAAATTAATAAAATTTGAGATAAAAATAAATATCACCAGAGATATTACTGAATTACATAGGATCATCAGAAAATATTTGAAAATTTATACTCCAAAATGCTAGAAAATCTTGAAGATATTGATAAATTCCAAGGACATATGGCCTGTACATATTGAACCATAAGGACATAGAAAACAGATTCATATCAAATAAAGAGATTCAAGTATCTATCAAAAGTCTACCAAGAAAGAAAAGTACAGGACTTGAAAGTTTCTCAGTGAGTTTTCCCAGACATTTAAAGAACTAATAGCAATCCTCCTCAAATTATTCAATGAAGTAGAAAATGAGGGAACAGTACCTAACACATTTTATGAAGCCAGTATTACTCTGACACTAAAACTGGGCAAAAAAAAAAAATGCAAGAATGTTCAGAGAAGAAATGTTTGGGTTATAAATCAATTAGTGATTTAATCACCTGATAGGATTAATTGAGTGGTAACTGAAGGCAGGTAGGGAGTAGCTGAAGGATGTGGGGTATTGGGGCATGACATTGGGATATATTTTGTATCTGGTGAGTGAACTTTCCTCTCTCTTCTCTCTCTCTCTCTCTCTCTCTCTCTCCCTCTCTCTCTCCTAATAATCATGAGAGCAGCTTATCTCTTCTACACAATTCTTCCATGATGTTCTGCCTCACTTCAAGTTCCAAGGAATGGAACCCCATGGGCCTATACCCCTGAAACCATGATCCCTCAAATAAACTTTTCCTCCTCTACAATTATTATGGTTAGATCTTTTAATCACAGTAATGAAAAAGCAGACTAAACAGAAAGAAAACTACAGACCAATATCCTTGATGAACATAGATACAAAATTTCTTAATAAAACATTGGCAAACTGCACAGAAAAGCACATTAAAAGATCAAGTGCATCACAATCAAGTGTGATTTATCCCAGGGATGCAATGTTGGTTCAACATATGGAAATCAGTAAATGTATTACAACACATAAACGAATATAAGGGTAAGAATCATGTGGTTATTTCAAAAGATATAGAAAAAGCACTCAAAAAGTAGAACACAAATTTTTAATATACTAGAGAAATTAGGGATAGAAGAAACTTACCTACACATTGTAAAGGTTACATATGATAAACCTAAGGCAGGCCTTCTACAAAAGGAGAGAAATTGAAAGCATTTTCTCTAAAAACAGAAAAGAAAGCATGCCCACTTTTCCCAGTATTATTCAACATAGTCCCTGAAATTTCAGTCAGACCAATTAGGCAAAAGTAGAAAATTAAATATTTAAAGAAAAAAAAAACAGTTCCAATTATTTCTGTTTGCTGACTACATGATCCTAAATTTAGAAGAACCAACAAAATCCAACAGAAAAAATTTAGAATACATAATTAAAATGAGGAAAATAGCAGGATGCAATGTCAACACCCATAAATCTGTGACATTCTTATCTACAATGATTAATCTTCTGAAAAAGAAATTGGGAAAATTATACCATTTGATGTTATACAATAACCTCAAAAATAAATTAAATACATGGGCAATCTAGGAAAAGAGCTGAAGTACTTCTACAATGAAAATTAAAGAACACTGAAGAAAGAAATTGGAGAAGACCCTAGAAGAAATACAAAATAGTTCTGGGGATGTAGTTCACTGTTCAAGTGTCCAGTGCCTTCCAAATAAGAAAAACATGTCATATGAGTTACTGGTTGATGTTGAGCTACTTATAAAATATCCAAGAAGAAAGAGTTATTAGACTAGTAAGAATCTAATGCAGGGGACAAGAGAAAAATTACTTCTGGAAATATATGTTAGAGATAAATGAAGTAAAAGTGGGCTAGATTAAAAATATAGAATTGGTAAAAACTTTTGAAAAAAACCTATAGAATGAATGAAGGTCATAAAATATTTGTATGTAAGAGGAAAATGAAGATAGATTAGTCAAAAAATTTAAGTCACTGAAAACTGAGATGGAGCTATGACAACAAAAGATCAGCTCTTGATAAGGCATGTGGCATTCATCACTGACCACTTCTATGAAGTGATATCCTTCAATATGCCCTTGGGGCCAGTACAATTCTACCTTTCCCAAACATGTATTTAGTATTTATCCATTTAAAAAATATTAAATGATGCACGATGATTGTACACATTTATGGGTCACACATATAATATTTTGATTTGTGTAAAACATCAGGATACTTAGAAAATCTATTACCTGAAATGTGAATCAAGTCTTGTTTTGGGGACATTCAAATTTCTGTTTTCTCTTTTGAAATACATAAATTATTGTTGACAATATTCATCCTCCTATTCTAGGAACCATGAGTACTTAGTCTCTCCCATATGCTGTGAGAGCATACAGGATAGATTGTAATCTTAGTCTGGAGACTGAAAAAAAGTAATCTCAATTGGATCACATATAGATCAAATTATGAAGTGTTTGTAAAAGGTAGGTGAGGAGAAGTGCAAATATTCTTTCAGGAAGATGAAAAAGAGTGATAGACTCTCCTCAGAAAGACAGCATAAATTATAAGAGTCACTGGCAAACATTACTGGAAAATCATGGAATGCATATTAGGCTGTGCACTAATGGAGATTATGTTACAAAAAAGGCAAGAGTCAAACCACATATGTTTCTGTCATGTATCTTAAAGATATCAGTAGAAATATTTTAGCAAAAAAAGTCAGAGTGTGCTGATCTGGTGAAGGACATTTGTATTTCTATTTCATAGCACTATTTTGCTGTAGTCTGGAAAGCAAGTTCAATGACAAAAGTTTGCACTTAGTAAAATGACTAAGAAAACAGCTCTTCAGGAGAAACTAGGTGGAATTGTCTACTTGTTGTAAGAAAAGATGTAGAAGAGGGAATGATTTCCAATTTATTAGGACTTGAAATAGGCAGAAAATACACATCATGTAGGCTATATATTTTTTTAAAGTGTTGATAAAAATTCTAGAAACCAAGAGTTCTCTCAGAGAGAAATTTCTTAAAAGGATTCATTGAGTACAAAAAATGCTAGGGAAAAGGATTGGTCCTGAGACACACTACCTAAGCCACCAGAATTATGGAAAAGAAGCATTTGGGAAATTGTCTTCCAGATCTAAAAGACCAGAGTATTTTATAAAGGAAATTTATGGAGAAGAACATATATTGATCATATTCAACCTATGTTGGCTCTAGATGAGAACAGAAGGACAATGCATAGTTAGGAAATTTTGAGGCTAGGACAAGTTTGGGAATGTAAGAAGAGCTGCTGCTCCTTGACTGGTAGCGAATGTAGAGCACCTTGATGCGCATGCTCCTGGGACTTTGAATGAAGGTTTGAAATGTAAACTTAGAAGTTAGGAGCAGTTCTTTTTTCTCTAATTTCTCTGTTTTTTGGAACTGTTAGTTGAATTGCTTTCTTAACATCTCCTCTATTCCATTCTCTGGTTTTAACAAAATTAAAACATCTCATTTTTTATCAGTGGAAATTGTAACTTTGTGTTTCTAATGTAGAAACTAGATATTCAAAAGTATGAATCAATAAAATTGGGAAAACCTTTCACTTTACAAAGTTACCTTGGGGCAGAAGAAGTTTTAGTATGAATTATGGATGCATTGAAGCTGAGATGCCCTTTACAAGTGTAGACAAAGAAGTTCAGAAGAAAATGTGGCATTCAATATATATTAAAGTTCATTTCCTTAATTGAATACATGAATGATTGAATAAAGAAGGCACTTGAGTTTATTTGTAAACAATAGAAGCAGAACATACTCACTGTTGAATATTAGAAATTGCACAGATAACTAAGTTACTTGTCATCTGGAAACATCAATGAAAGATTTAAAATAAAATAATTATATATCACCAATAAAAATGTGGAAAAATAAAATAATTGGAAAGGAAGTGCAAGATTTTAAGAAATTATATTGAGGCCAGATGCTTTCTTTAAAATTGCAACACTTTCTCTGAATGTCTGAAACACTAGATTCACTTGAATTTATTCATACACATGACTATGTAAATTTCATAATCATATAAGTGGATATTTTAATATATGTTACTTCCAGTCTTGTCTTTAGAACATACCATGGAAATATGAGATAAGTGGGATTTGTAAGGAGAAAAATAGTTATTTTTATTATATCATGATGAATAAATTTATAAGAAAATTTAATTAAAATATCATGACATATATTATATAAAAAGTGCACTTATAGATTATATGCCTATAAGAATATTTCTTTTTTATGTCTTATTTATTTATTCTTATGTGGTGCTGAGGATTGAAGCCAGGGCCTAACACATGCAAGGCAAGTGCTCTTCCACTGAGTCATAGCCCCAGACCCAAGAATGATTTCTTTAAATTAGCATTCACTAATGTTATCCATTTTTCAGTAGTGTTCTTACAAATTATATCTTATTTTAATTCATCTTTTCCTACTCTATTTGCTATGAGAGACTAAATATAATATTTTAAGTATAATGATATATATTGGAATATATTTTTTTCAATTCAAATAAAATCTTCTCTAATTTTATAATCAATTTTGTCCTACCATAATTTAATTTACTGAAATAGGGCATACTAGTAGTATATATCAGCAATTTATGATCTTTCAATAGAGGAAAATTTATGTTTTGATTTTGAAAATTGTTTCCAAGGATAAGAGCATCTTATGTACATAGTCATTAAGGTATTTATTCTATAGTACATTTCTTGGGCATGCAATTATTTTGAATATTTCCTTTTGGAGCATTGTTGAATGTGGGTTATTTTAATCTCCTAGTACACTGAAATACAACTGAGCTCTCTCTTCAGATCTACCAATATGTGATTACATATTTAAGTGCCATAATGGCAAGAGCATATATATATTTATCATTAAATTCTTCAGATACATTGATTCCTTCATCAGTCTACATTTACCATCTTTGTTTTTTATATCATGATTACTTGAAGCTTTTTTCTGATTTATACATAGCAATTACCGTGCATTTTTGTTGGTTTGGTTTCAAATTTCATGGAATATTTCTATGCTGTCACTTTCCAAATTTGTGCATCTTTAGTTGGCATGAATCTCTTGTAGTGAATGTGCAGATATATTGCTCAATCATATTTTTGAGTGGAGAATCCAATCATGTTTCTACATAAATTTCAAAAGACAGATGTACCAGTTTCAATTTTCTTAATAAAGCCTCCAATAAAAGAGGGAAGTCTCTTCAATTATTATCAATAGTGAAAATTTAAACTTCTTAATTTAATTGGAATTTAACTTATACTTACATATTACTTATTGCAGACATTGAAAAAATAAATTTTGTCACAGTTTTTTATCCTATTACTTAATAATGTCTCAAGTTTTCACTGAATAGTTATTCAGCACTACTTTTCAGATATTAGAGTAACAATGATCATCACCATTACCATCATCATCATCTACCTTATATTTTTAACCAGTATGTATTTTTTGTGTGTCTGACTCACGTACAACTCTAGAGAATGACAAAAATACACTCGTACTTTGTGTGGTTCAAATAATTTTTCCAAAATCATAAACAGTTAATTTTCTGGGAATTTTGGACTAATTATTATAGTTTTGTTTGGCATATTATTTTCTTTCTAATATGAATTTCTCTAGTGTCTAACAATATTGAATGTCTTTTAAGCCTTTATTTGCATTTTTATCTTTCTTTGAATTTTCTATTTCAATATTTTGTCAACTTAAAAAAGTGTACACTGAATGGATTATTCCTTATTAAGCTTTGAATGTTCTAGACCTGTCATGTGTAAATGTATTGTTTGTACATATTTTGTCATTGTGTGTGGTTTGTTTTTGCATTTCCTTTAGAATGTCTTTAAATGTCATAAATTTTTATTTTAAGTCTCTTTTTATAGTTTATCTTTCATTCTACATAAAATTGTTTTCCCTACTCATCATTTTTTGCAGCATTTCTCTATTCAGGTTAAAGTTTTTTCTGTGATGTCTAGTCAACTATTAATGACAAACACTACACACACTATATTTTTGTCTTTTGAGGTTTATTTTTATTTGATTTTTAACATAAGAAGGTCATTACATCCTTTAATATCTTGAACATATAAAATATATATTTTAATAATTGTTTACTGTCTTTATTAGTTCTCTTAGATATTTCTGGGTCACTTTTTCTGGAGTTATTTTACTGTTCTTTATACATATTTTTCTGATGTTTTGACATTCCTGACAATTTCCATTGGATACTGGAACTGTGAATTTATGTTTTATATTGATACAAATTCTGTTGTTGCAATTATATTTTGTTATTTTTATTATTTCATGGTTATTATTCTTTGCAGAACTAAGGATTGATTTCAACTACCATGGAGCTACATCTTCAGTCCTTCATTTATTTTGAGATGGAATCTCACCACGTTGCCCAGGCTGGACTGGAACTTGGGATCCTCCTGCCTCCACCATTCACATAACAGAGACTGCACATGCATACTACTGTGCAAACATAGAAAACAAAATTGATTTTACATTGGACAGTTTTTTTGTTTTGTTTTAATTTAAACTGGGGATTGCACCAGGACCGCTGATTGGACCATTTCAAAGGAAGCCTATTCTCTCACTGACACTGTACTCTGGGAAAATGTGGAGGTGTCCATCAGAGGCCATGGGGAGAAGGCAACATACATGCAGCAAGTCACCACCACCCCAGTGGTCCCTTCAGTTCTGCACATCCAGAGTACAGTACAGGAGAAGAAGGAGCCCGCACCTGGACAGCAGCCTCAGCCAGGCATCGCACCTTGCCTTGGATGAATCCCCAAATGTGCTGGTGAGTGGGCAGTGCTGTCCACTGTGCCTACTGCCCCCAAACCAAGGGTACATGGGAAGGGGGCATGGGCGGAGACCAGGGGCTCAGACCTGGTGGGAAGTGGAGGGCAGAGGTGCAGCAATGGAACTCCCATGCCAGTCACCAGTTGGGTCAGATATGGATCCCAGATCACCCAGGCATTTCCATGGGTTGGGTAGGGTGTGCATGGATATTTTCCCACTCCTTCTGGGGGTCAGCTTTGGCCACCGCCACCTCCCATGCTTGCTGCAGCTTTGGTATCTAGGGGAGGCCAAACTTTCTATGAGGCAGAGGGAAAGTGGTGGAAGGCCCCTGAGACACCAAGTTCTTTTCAGTGGGAGTGGGCCTGGGGGTGCAGATTGTCCTGTTCTGTCACCTTCTTCAGGAAGGAAGGGGCACAGGTCTGCAGGATGTGGGTAAGGAGGCAGTGGCCAGGGGGCTTCCAGCTTCTTGGAGAGGCCTGGGCCCTGCACAGAGGATAGGAGGAGCAGAAGGAGTAGGAGGAGTCCTAGTGTGGGAAGCAGGGAAGACCAAAACCAGGGCAACCTCCCACTGGTGGGTCACACCCCAAGTGTCAGTCAGGAGCAGAGGTGGAGGAAATGTGGGACAGTGAAAGAAGCAGGGAAAGGGGTGCAAAGCATTGTGTGGTCACAGTCATTGTTTTGTCTGTCTTTGGGTCCTATTTCTTTGCTCCCCAAATCCACTGGATAGCTCCAGGTTCTTTCCCTCCATTCACCCCCACACCACCACATAGACTGTCCTGTGCCTTCCCTCTTTCCTCCCCTTCTTTTTACACACTCCTTTTTTGGGTAAACATTATTTTGCCTTCAGCTTGGCCAACCTTTGCTAACAACAGAATGTCTGAAATTGTTCTGACCATGAACTGCTTTAAATTCCTCTCTTTCTCATTTTCTTTCATTTCTGGGACCTAGAATGTCCCATGGCCTAACAATTAGCTTTACTTCTGCAAAAATGGCAAAAACATTTAGTTGAAACACATGGTGCCTCTCTTCTGTGAATATGTCCACTGAAGACACATCAATGATTATGTTTCCATTGCCTTAGCCTGTGTCTTAATTTTCTAGACAAAAAAGCAGCAGATTTTGTTTTGAGTCTTGGTCATTTCTAGGCTCAGCAAAGCATAGTCAGCTGGACCTTCTGTCATTTATCAGGAAATGTTTGACTTAATGATGGATAATTCTCTCTTCAATATTTACATTACTTTTTTCAGGGCTTTCTTTGTTGAGGATTTCTTTAAAAAAGCATTATGTAAGATGATCAGAGAAACAAATTTGAGTTACCATGTTTAGATTGACTTTGTTAACATATTGGACAGAAGAAAATGAATCGAATTTTATGACTTTGATGCCTTGAGTTGATCTAAAATCTTTCTCAAAGCTAAAAATAAGGCTGAAGACTAAATTTTCAGAAAAAAGAATTGTTAGTGGTAATATCTTTGTTTTTGTTCTTTTGAGTCTGAGGAGTTGACTTCAAATTGGGATGTACTTTGTTAATGAAGTCATTTCACTTGAAACAAAAGAAGAAATGTGACTATACCTAAGATACATTCTGTTTTTATTTTTAACATTATGAGAGACAATTGGGAATGTAAAGTTATTATACTTTTATCTGGCAAACCATCTTGTATGCCAGAAGCACTAAGGGTTTAAATGCTGTGCTTCAAAAAAATTAGTCTTGAATTTAAAATTATTTGACTTTAAATTTATTGGGCAAATATAATTCATTACTTATTCTTAATGAAAAGAACATTATTGCTATATGAATGGAAAGATTATCAAGAAATACATGTTTAATGTAGGGACATTGATATTGGCATCACTCTTCAGATCTTGCTGCCACAGAAGTATTGACATATAAAAATTAACAGATTTCAGTTCAAGGACCTGTCTCTGAATTATGGGGCTTCTATCCCATCTTAAGTCTTTTTGAAATTGACTGATCATATTCATAATCATGAATGATATATATGTATATATTTACAACACATGAAAAGGCCATACTAAATGTCCATTAATCTTTTCTCTTTCTTCCTGTTTATTAGTGCTTGCTTAGATTTAAAATTTACATCACTGTAAGGAAATATCAAAAAGAGAAGGAAGACTTCTGGATGGTAGAATTTATAGGTCACTATATTCTTTCTCTGTAATTTTACAATTTTTCACATACTTTTACTTAGAAAAAATAAATGTAAAATAAAAGTATTGTTACTATCTTAAATTGCCTATGACTAAATAAGCTTTTATAAAGGGCACAATTCACTCTACTCTTTGGTTCAGGCCCAACAAAGTAACTTTCAGTTTTAAATAGTTAAAATAGTGTAGACTGTCATATATTCTGTTTACCAGAAGAACAAAAGAAATATACACAGTAAGGAAAGATGAAATTAAAGTAATTGATTCAAGTGTGTGATAACCCTGTACACCACCTAAGCTTTCTAAGTCATTAATTTATAAAATATAGAAAGTATTAGTTCTTTTTACTCTGTAACAGAAGATAGCTGTGTTGATTAAGCAGATTTTTATATATGTGTGTAGATGTACTTAATTTTCAGATACTGGTTGAATCCTACAATTTTGGTGGCAAGAGGAGGTGTATAAAATCATTTGCTTTGCTGTGTCAGAACTTTTTCCCCTTACTTTTAGTAATAATATTTTCCTTCATTCCCTCCATTGATGAAGTAGAACTAACTCAAAAGCTTTGCAATACTTACTGTGAATGTAGAACTATAATGGCAACAGAGGAAATGATTCAAAAGTGATCATAATGATGTCCCTTAATATTAGAAAATGATTTTTGAACTCTATTTTTGCACATTTTTTAGTGTGTAATAGTGCTGAATATTTAATGCTATATTTAAATACATATGGTATTTCCTATTCTTTATATAATTATGGTATCATGTCCTGGCATTTTCTACATAGCTTTTATACTTCCAGAGTGATAAGTATTAATTTGTTGATTCATTGGGGATAAAGCTTACATGTTAAAATCAACTTAAAAATGTTCTCTAGTTTTTTAAATGTATTTTATAATTCTCACTCCTTTCTACCTGGAAAGGAGGAATAATTTTAGGCTCCTTTGAATTTTAAGTAAGTAAGCAATTTAGCTGGACCTTTTAAATAGAAAATAGTTATTTAGAATACTTGTTATAAAACAAGATGGCATTTTGCATTTTAAATGCTGAAAATGAGAAACAAATTTATGGCATTAATATGTGCTTTATATAGCATTTGTGAAGTAAAACCTGCCTATACTGGAAAGCTTTGTACAGTTCATCAGCATTCAATTTGTAATGTTGCCTTTTTTTGTACTAGGGAGAGAAGGTGGAATTGGAAACTTTTAAGATTTTTTATTGTCATTAGTGGAGTCTTTCTCATTGTTTTGCTCACAGTATAGTCAGTGTTTACTTTTGATGTCTGAAATGTTGACTGGAAAGAATAATTGTGAAGGGCCAGAAAAATCTAATGAGTATAACTTTCTGTTCCTATCCCATTTTCTTTCCCGTTGGCCAAATTGGAAAATCAACAGACATCTACCAGTAAATCTAAAATGCTGTTCTTGTATCTTCAGTAACTTATAGTAGTGGAAACCGTATTTGAGGGGTATATTTGTAAAACCAGTCATATTGGGATGACATAAAATTTATCTTACTTTTCAAAGTCTCTTTTAAAAAGATATTTTTAAATATAATCTAGCCTAGTCTATCAAGCTGCCATAACAGTATACATACAGTAGGTGACTTAAAAAAATAAACAGTATTTTCTCAGAGATCTGGAGTCCAGAAGTTGATATGAGGGTGCCATCTTAGAGTTCTGGTGAGAGCTACTTCCTGCTTTGTAGAGAGCTGCCTCCCTGATGTGTGGTCTCCTGGACTTCCCTCTTGTGCCTGTTTGCAGGGGAGATATGAGAGACAGGGAAAATGTTTCCCTCTTAAATTGTCACAAATTTGTTATGATTTCTTTTCTGCAATAATTATCTAAACCTAATAACTTCCAGAGACTCACATCCATAATTATCACCCTGGGAGATTAGAACTCAACATAGAATTTTGGGGGTCACTTAAACATTGTGTATAGCATAAACTATGTGAAAGAAATTAACATTAATGACATCCTCTGCTAGGTACTATATTGCTTTCTTAAATCTTCACAAAAAGTCCATCATATAGGTTATAACTGTTTTCACATGATGGAATACAGACCTTAGGTTAAATAATTGTCTCCAGGGTCCTACCACTGTAGTGATACTGAGATCCCAATTAGCTCAGACCACTATGTCAGTGCCTCCACTGGAATGGAATGCTGAAAAATTAGTTCAATGCTAACGATTGCTTGTAGAGAAAAACGGAGTCTTGTTCAAGAGTGCTTTCAAAAAGTGAAATCAGGGCAAGGAGTAAACAACTTGCATGAGAAACTTAGTGGTCTGGCAGTGCCCCTGTTCAAGGACAGAAGAACTCTCTGCCTGAGAACATTAAAAAAAAAAAAAAAACTTAAAGACATCTGGTTTCTGCTCTCAAGGCCTGGCTCCTGGTCAGATCCAGGTCTGGAGACCAAACGTACTGATGGCACTGAGCCCAGTGGCTCCAGACAACAACTTTTTATGTTTACTCCAGTGTATTTAAGAGAGATGAGAAGAACTCAAAGGTGACAAGACTGCTTTCTTTGGTTATGTATGCTGCAAAATGCCCATGATGTCTCTCTGGTGCTGAGTTGGTATGCTACCTGGGATGGTTTTCCTTTTGTATACACTTTATATGTCTTAATAAATACTATCTTTTCCTATATGACTTGTGGTGGTACATTCAGATTGGCCCATATAAATTATAAGTCTGTGCACAGCAATGGGAAATACGTTCCCAGACATTGCTCTTTATTAACAGTGGTAAATTTGAAAGTCCAATCAAAATTAAATTTAAACTTAAGCAGTTTTACTACTTAAAAAAAGGAGCCATATAAAATGTAAAATGTGCAACATGTTTACTACTCAATGACTTCAAATAAGGAGCTAAAAAGTTATTTAAAATATTTGTATATTTACTGAAAGTCATGAATTTATCAGATTTTTATGCATAAAATGAAATGAATATGAATGTGGAAAACAAAAAATACAGTGCTGTGATATTCCTTGATATTGTGATACAATTATTTTAATTTGTTTTCTTTTATATTTTCCTTGTTATTTAAAGTTTTTAGATGTGATGGAATGTTGTATCACTATTATACTGGTTTTGAGAATGGAATCCAGTGCCTCACATATTCTAGGCAAGTGCTCTAACCTGAGTAACCCCCCAGTCCATTTTTTCCTTAGGCACTTTCTTATTTGTTTTGTTCTTACATGTGTTAAAGTTAGAATTCAGTATTTGAGTATGTGCCACCAAAGGAAAGACAATCCAAATGCATACACTATAAGTTGCTGCACTAGTGGGTGAAAATTTTTCTTAAGGCAGATAAATTTTATATACACACACATGAGCACTCATGGTTGTAGTATTGATATTGCTTTTTCTAAGTAATGTGTATTTTGAAATCATGTTGAATTATATGTGTCATTACCAATAAATTGAAATGGGACCAGATTATTCATTTTCATCATCACTTTTATATTAAAAGGTGATCCTTATGACATAAATATAGCAAAAAATATTGTTAATATGTATCTTTCTCTTGCTCATATTTAAAAAATAGAAAATGTATTCCTGGAGATAGTTCATTAAAGTGAAAAGAGTGGCAAGAAGCTTGCTTCTTTTGTTGTCAAAATAGTAATGTAATAAAAAATGCTTTATCTACCTTTATAACACATGCTTGTTACTTTTCACAGGTGTTGTAAATAATTTCAAGAATTTTCTAAATTTGTTTATATGTTTATATAAAATGGGAATAGAATCAAAGATAATTATCATTTCAGTCTATTTCAGGTATTTATTAACTATTTCTGATGTCATATATAATTGTTGTATTTATAATTGATGACTGTTTTTATATGTATGTTCAATAATACAAAATTGATAAAATTATTGAATGTGTGAGAAAATAGCAATTAACAACATTGAAGCTTTATATTCAAAATGAAGACGTCCTCCTGAAGTTAATATATATTACTAAAGAAAAGGGATCAGAGGAGAATCGAAATGTGTACTAGACTCTGTGGTAGATGCTGTAAATCAATGAAGAGATTGATATGTACATATTACAATGCTGTGGTATTTCACATTTTTGAGAAATTCACATTTTGGGCCAAATGTCACTTACAAGACTCTGACTCTTTGGCTGACACTGTGCTTCAGAAATACCATGTTTTTTTCTGCAGTCTCCCCATAATGAAGTTATTAGTCTATACAGCTTCAAGCAAGGAACTAAGGCAAATTGAGGTATAAAATGATTATAAATTATTATTTATTTAAATCATTTATTAAAATCAATAATAAAAATTATAAGTATTTATGTATATAAATTGTTTAATACCAGAATTTGGAGAAACAATATTAATAAATTATGGTCAGAGTAGTCATGGCCTAGAAATAGTCAAAAGTAAATATTTATTAATTTTTGGTACCAGGGATTGAACTCAGGGGCACTTAATTCTGATCCACATCCCAGGCCATTTTTATATTTTATTTAGAGAAAGGGTCTTGCTACATTGCTGAGGCAGGCATTGAACTCACATTCCTCTTGCCTCAGCCTCTGGAGTCAATGGGATTGTACGTGTAAAACATGTGCTTGACTCACAATAAGTTTTAATATAGTAGAAATAAAAATCAAAGGTTTGAATATTGGAGCTATTGAATGTTAGTGGGTGAGAGAATATAGAAGCAGATTTTAGGCAGTTTTCTCAGTAATTTGGCATTATTGAGACTTGTTAATACACATGATCTATACTAAACTTGTTAGGTGAAAATAAGAAAGGGATATAGCCTTCAAGGATTGTAGCATCCAGTATCTATTATATGTACAGAAAATGAAAAGACACCAGAAGGACAAGTGTTTGTTTTTATATTTAGGACCTATCCATAGCAACAAGGCAAATACATGTAAGACAACACGTGGCAAGAATCAAATACACCATGCAGACAAGCACGTCAGCTCAATTCAGCAATTATGAACTGAGCACTTATCAAGAATATGCTGCTGTGCTTAGAACTAGTATAAAGACACAGATAAACAGTCCCTGGTTGGTACCCATACCAGCTTAAGTTGCTTAATATAGTATCTCAGATGCAAAACAAAGGCATACTGAGGCACAAAAGGAACATCAAGAAGGTGGCATTAACTTCACTGAAGGGAGTTTGCTAAGGAAGAACTTTGTGGAGGGGGTGTGATTGCACTGGGTTAGGCATCAAAGAATTAGGAGAGATTTTTCTGGTAGACAGGATGAGGAGAGCATGTGGGCAGGGAGCAGCTAGAGGCAAGATAAAAAGATGTTAATGAGCTTTGTGCATTGGGTCGATGCAGAAGCTCAGTAAGATGGGAGGATAAATCAAAAGGGAAGGGGAGTGGCAGGAGATAAGGCAAGAGTCAGAATCCAAGGGGCACAAATCTTCACTGCTTTTGAAGTCACACTGAAGGCATGGGTTGGAAAAAGGAGGCCAGATTTACTTAGGATATTATAATAAGATTACAGATGAAAGGCAGTGAGGATGTGGGACAGGGTCAGAGGAGATGGATCTGAGGGACTCGGGAATGCCATCAATGGGACTGGGGACTAACTTGGGGTTAGGGGAAATCCAGAAGTGAGTATGAAGAGGGTTAAGGGACAGAAAAAGCTCATGGTAAAGAGTTTAGAGTTCATTGGAACCATGTTGAGCTAGAGGAGACTGTAGGACATTTGGGTGAAAGTATCCAGCTGTAACTAGAGAGGAGAGTTTGGGACTGAAGAAGAATTAGGGAGTCATCAACATGTGAGGTACAGTTATGGAAGTGGATACGGTCACTCTTGGAGAGGGTTGGAGCCCAGGGAGCTAGGTGCTGGGTGGTCAGGGAAGTTGTGGGATGAAGGTTGAAAGACAGGTAGTTTGGAATTCTGTGGTTCTCTGTATGTGTTAGATGAGCTCAGGAGACAACAAGCAAAGTAATGCTCACAAAGGGAAGCTAGGGAATATCCAAAATCAGTTTAAGAGGGACCCTTGAACTTAAGCTAAGGATGCTCTCTTTTTTCCTCCTGAAACTGTGACTTTAAAGAATATGCTGTCTTAAGATGACAGTTCAATGACAGTGTGCAGAACCAATGGGGAAAAGGAACCTGAGGCAGGTGGAGTGGGTATGTGCTGTGTAGTATACCTTCTATAAAGTGATAGGAGCTGAATGCATAAGGAATGGAAATGGGGGGATACCAGAGCAATACTATAGGAAAGTGCAGAGGCCATGGCATTATGCATCATGGTAACTGGGACATGGGGTGGTGGGAGGAGCCATGAGCACAGTGATCTCACCTTGTTATAACTTTGTGGCACCTGAACATACTTGTAATTAGTCTTTGTAGAGGGGATAAATGGTATCTTAGATAGGAAGATAAGAGTTTAAGAAGCAGTGGATGTAGAAAGATGATGAGTTCAAGTGGAACATGGGCATTGCAAGTAGAGATGTGAGTGAAGAGTAAGGGGATGGGATGGAATACACCCATTGTGCATGACTTCAGCTCATCAAGTATTGAAGGCCTGAGTACTACAGTAGGAATGAAGATGAACTGATGCCTTTTAAAGAGTACAGAAAAGTAGCAGAAAGATAAGCAGATTACCATAAGATGAGGCAGAGCATGCTCAATGGTAAAAAAGTTATTATACTGTGTCCTAAAGATAAAACAGGGAGAAAAAGCTATTCGGATTGAGGGAAGATGAGGAAAGTCTCCTTTGTGGAGGTGCCATTTTGATGGGCAAAGGGAAAGAGAAGTAGACAAGAAGGCATTGGAGAGCATGATTCTGACAAAGGGCTGTGGGAAAAGGCCCGAGTGGACACACCTGAACAAGGCCAACTCACCTTGTTTGGCCAACATGTGGGCTTTTTAACTGACTCAGTAACTATGTCAAAAATTGAGTGGAGATAAAAAGTGAGATCCTGGTAGGAGTGTCCTTTCCCTTGCAAGTGAATGCACGGTGCTTCCTTCCCTGGCAACCTGCAGGATCAGGGACTTCCTATGGCCACTTGTTAAAACAAGCCCTCGGGTAACTGAAGTGATTGCATGGGATTGCTGTGGCCTTCTTTAGCACTTTCCCTTGGTCAGCTTTGCCTGCCTGGGTCTGCAAGCATAGGTTAAAAAGCACAGTGTTCCAGAGACAATTTGGGGCAGGATTTATAGGAACTTTTCTTTAAAAGTAACCAAATAGCTCTTTAAGGCCACAGGGTACTTAGGGAGAACACAGATGCATGAGAGGAGTGAGTGCAATTATTCACAATGTTTATTGCATACATTAGGGAAGGCATTTCAAACATGTTTCACAAGGCAGTGGATTCTGAGGTATTTTCCTCAGACAGCAATATGCACTTATGTTCAGACAGTTAATTTTAGATAATGGAAATCTAATTCTAAACTCTTAATTATCAGGTAGAAGATTAGAAGCAATAGGAGTATATTTCTGATCTTGTTTGAAGGAAAGGTAGCTGTTTTTGTGGTTTGAAAACTGTCCCATTTTATTACTGGGCAATGAACCCAGGGCACTTGAGAGCTACATCTGTCTTATATTATATTTTATCTTTATATAATTATTCATAGAAGTAGTATGGTAGTATTGAGAAAGGGTTTCTCTAAGTTGCTTAGGGTCCTGCTAAATCTCAGAGGTTGGCCTCAATCTTGTGATCCTTCTGCCTCAGCCTCCCAGGTTGCTGAGATTACAGGCATGTGCATCACCTGCCAGACTGAGACTACTTTTTAGACTTGGAATCCTTCATTGAACTCTTGAGGGGGAGGTGCCTCTGCTTAGATAAGAGCACTGCAGATTTACCAGTCAGGGAAAACTGCTTCTTGTTCTTTTCGGGCTTGTGGGCCAGGAATCCTGCTTCCTGTGTGAAAGGGAATGCCAGTGTGGCACTCTCCGAGAACTCAGAAGTTGGCTCTATATCCAACCTGACAAGAATCATCCCATATATCCCTCATCTTTGCTAGGGTACTGAATTTTCACCAATCTCACATTCAGAGTAAAATCTTGAAAACCAGCTCAGAGTTTTAATCAGCTGTGACAGGATATTTCACAGCAGATTCTAAGCTCTAAAGGGCTGGTCAGTAATGGAAGATGTGAACAATTAATTTTAAAATGTATGTGTGCTTTCTGTGTTATAACTAGAGTTTACTACTATAAAAACAATTAAAACAAGAAGAAGAGAGCCCCTCCTGGGTTCCATTTTGCCTGAACACAAAAATTTTCTTTAATTTAGGAGGGGAGCAAGTTGAAGAGATATTGTAATAGAAGTTGCTACAACTTGAGTTTCCATTCAATATCAAGACCTCTTTTCCTTATAAAGTGCTAAAAATTGCAGGTCCAAACTTGCTGTTCCAGGTGTGGTTTGGAAATGAACTTGTAAACATAGAACTTCTAAGGATATCCTCTCAGTCTGCAGAGGCTTAAGATGGGGATTCTGCCTCATTTGGTAAACATGTTGGTTTACAAAAGGTGTTCATAGGGACTGGGCTGCACACCTTTTAGAGGTAGAATTCTTATTGAGAGAGAAATGGTGTACTTATGTCAGCTGCCAAAAGTGTAACAATTAATTCTGAAGTGTTGTGTATATTCTAATTGACTATAAAAACTGGACATTTTTAGGGAAAATAAAATGTAAGAAAATACATAAATAATCCAGTTACTCAATGAACTGATTTACTTGAAATAAATTCAAAAGTAAAAATAGCAACAGATTTTCCCTGCTAGGACTCAAAAGTCACCTGAATACTTCTAAATTATAATAAAGTTCGTATCTGTAATTTTAAAAAAAGAAAAAGAAAAAAAGCACATCCAGGTCATTGGGTTAGAAAAAACAATGAAGACTTAGGTTTCTTATCTTGCAGAACCCTCTGTTTTAGCGAGAATATCATATTCACTTATACACCAAAATCTTGCAGTAGAATACTTCTATCATGTGAATATGGTAATTTTTTCTTATACCAAAAGACTGTTCACCCACCCACGTTTTATTGTTTAGGTATCTGAGTTTAGGCAGGACAAATCTTAGGTACAGGAACGAAGCAGGTGTAGACACAGTGTGAACCCCCTGCCTGATTATAGTCTTGTGTCATCCACCCTGCATCCCACATCCCATTGTGTTTCATTCAAGCTAGTGAAGTCTTTGACATTCACACAATTTAGCACTTAGCATTTTGCCTGTTGATCTGGCAAACTGAGTAGACTATGGGCCTCAAGACTGCAACTGATTCTTTTCCCCATGGTGTATACAACATCTAGCTTGTTGGCTGGAGTACAAATGATACTACCAATTATCAGTGACTCTCTAAATGATAAGATGCCAAAGAATTCATAAAGACATGTCAAAATATGTAAGTGTTAAAAAAGATCAAGTCTGTTTACCTTTTGAATTGGTCATTTTGTTTGTCAAAAGTATATAGCCAAGTACCATCTCTGTGCCAGAAGCTGGTGTACATGATGAGATTGAGGGTCTCACTGGAAGAATGGTAAAAACTAAAGTGATTCTAATTGCTATCTTTTTCTCTGGTAAACTATGGAGTTAGGGTATCATGATGTGACTATGTCCGGGGGAGCCATTACTTGAGAGTTTCCTTAACATGACTCCCAAAGCACAAGAAATCAAAGCAAGCATCAATAAATGGGATGGATTCAAACAAAAAAGCTTGTTCTCAGCAAAGGATACAATCAATAATGTTAAAAGAGAGCCTACAGAGCACTAATCTCCAAAATTTAAAAATAACTTACAGAACTTTACACTGAAAGTACAAAAAAACCCAATCAATAAAGCGGCCAAGGAACTGGACAGATTTTTACAGGAGAAGAGATACAGGTGATTAATAAATACATAAAAAAGTGTTCGAAATCTCTAGTAATTAGAGAAATGCAAATTAAAATGTCTGTAAGATTTAGTCTTACTCCAATAAGAATTACTATTTTCAAGAACACAAACAATAATAGATTTTGGCGTGGATATGGGGGAAAAAAGTACACTCATACATTGCTGGTGGAGTTGCAGATATTACAGCCCCTCTGGAAAGCAGTATAGAGATCCTCAGAAAAATTGAATGGACCACTTTGACCAGCTATCCTACACCTCAGTTTATACCCAAAGGAGTTCACATTAGCATTACAGTAATGCAGCCACATCAATATTTATAGGCTCAATTCACAATAGCTAGATTGTAGAACCAACCTAGGATGCCATTCAAAGATGAACAGATAAAGAAACTGTGGTATATATACACAATGGAATATTGTCAGCCATAAAGAATAACATTATGGCATTTAGATAAATGGTGGAATTGGAGAAAATCATGGTAAGTGAAAAAAAA